>NW_026942178.1:0-120981 GCF_024139115.2 Armigeres subalbatus
TACTTAATTCGTCTTAGACGGTCGTTTAAAACCTTCAGCGTCAATAAACCAATGAATTAAACCAATGAAAAAAATCACAAAAAAATCAAAGAAAATTCAGGGGGTATTTAAAAAGCTGAGAAAGTTCAGGTTAACCAAGAAATTAATTAATTCTAACCGCGTAAAAAACTTTTTTATATGGGCAATCGACAAAAAAATGTGGAACGCTTCACGATTTTGCGTGTCATCCTTGCGCAGGGGCCATGCTAATCTTCTCTGTATCGTTCCAATTTTAGTATATGTCTTGCCGAAGCAAAGACAATATATCGGGTCCGTATTCACTCTTATATACCCTCTTGCAAAAGAAACAATTCTAGTGATGGACGACTGAAAGAAGGACTTTATTTGCTTGGAACGAAATAATAAAGAGGGTCAGAAAAAAGGGTGTTTATTTCTTACCTACAGGTAAGCGGCACGTTTCAGCTGATCAGGGTAAAACACAAACAGGAAGGAAATAAAAATAGATTTGGTTTGTCTTTCAATTTTTTGATTTGTGTATTCCTTCTATTCACGAGCTGATCAATTTTTGAAGCATAGAGTCCATTCACACTAAACTCATTCAACGGATTTTAGTGATTTTTACTAAATTCTAAACAGCACAATTTTTGGGTAACTGTCATAGATTTTCTGTGAACTTAATTTATCGAACAGTCCTGCTGTTGAGAAATCTGCTTATCAATAAGCAGGAAATCTGGATTATGTTCAGCAAATTTTAGTAAATTTCCAAGCAAATCCCTGAAAAAAATCAAAATTCCTGAAAGTCTAAAAAATGTTTTACGAAAATGGCCTGGTTCAATAACACATAAAATCTATAAATAAACGAATGGAATGAAAGGCTTCCTGGGATCGTTCGCAAGTTAAGTAACGCTGTAGGGAGAGGAAGGGGGTCAGACAAAGCGTTACGTTAAAACTTCCCTACAAAAAATGATACGATGGGTAGAGAGAAAGTCTAAAAGTGGCAAACTTTGCGTTACGTGAACGGCTCCTCTGCTAGATGTTATTTAAAAACCTTTAATGATGCCTTCCCCCATTTGAAGTCATCTCTTCCTTAATAAAACATTTTCCGACGTAGGGTGCCCATAAAAATTGAACCGTTTAAAAATTCATTGCTTCCGATTAAATTTCAACCACCTGAAGTACGACGAACACTTGAACCCAGACATTCGGTCTGGAGCCCTTCACCAAACAACGTAGCGCCTAGTACACAATCAAGGGGGGTTGAATCGAGCCCACCTGTTATCCTCGTTCGTTGTGGTCGTGTCGTGTCGTTCGTGGTGGTCATGGACAGCTTCAGCGATTTTACCGCACAGGAAATGCAGTACCTCTACGATGATGACATTGTCGGGGAATAGCAAAGTAAAAATAATAAGGGAAAATGAGGGAAGCATGGTCTGACGGGGCATGGAGAAGAATCAATTTTTAATAATTTTGTAGAGCGAACATGCAGTACATATAGAATAATGGGAGAATGATAATCGTGCTGTATTATCGCGTACTTACTTCTGGTAGACATCCAAAATACGTCGAATGTTTATATTTTTTTCAAAATCCTTGAGTATAAATTAAACATATCAAATTGCGCAAATTATGTTATGAAGCATTCGACGTGTGAATATGACAACCATTTTTGCATATGTTAATTGGAATACAAAAAATACAAAGAAATACGAGAAAGGCAAAAAGATGAAGGGATAGAGGTCACAATCAACGTAATCTTCTTTTAATTTGAATTTACGATAAGTTTAGTAAGTTTCTCCTACGTATTGTGAAATATTTAAATAAGGTTAAAAAAATCTGTATTAATGATTTTGCCACTGCTTACCAAAATATTGAAACTGATTTATACTGGCATCATTTTATTTTTTAAACCCTTACTCCTTCAAGATTTATTATGCTTTGCAATACCTGAAAATAAAGAGAAGAGAAACATTAATTAAAATAGGCATATGCAGATTTATTATTTTATAACAATTTTTTTTATAACTCGCTTATTTATTAATTAGAATATAGTTTTTGTGCATAATTTGTACAAACAAAAAAATGTGGAACGCTTCACGATTTTGCGTGTCATCCTTGCGCAGGGGCCATGCTAATCTTCTCTGTATCGTTCCAATTTTAGTATATGTCTTGCCGAAGCAAAGACATCTTTTGGCGAAGCGAAATCATTTATATATCAACGTACGGTCGATTTGCTTCAAGTGATTTACATCAATTCAGTTCACTGCTCAAACTTTACAAACAGGTAGCGCCCGGCCAATTATTCTATCAACCATTTAGATACATTTCCATGTTTTCCAATTAGCAAATATTCAAATTGGAATTATGCCAGGAAGCTGAAGTTTTTCATGTTTCCAGACGTCCCTCCGACTTACGTACGCCGCACCGGAGCCGGCAGAAAAGAATGGTCTAAAATGCATCCATGCGGTAAAATCATTCAACAACTAGTAAGGGAAATGTTCCGATCTCCATCTCACTGTACATATATCCATCTCATCGCTAAACAAAGAAATACGGCACCGTTCAACATGCGTGAAAAATCACAAAAATAATAAACAAACCAAATTCCTTACCATTGCTTTGTTTTTGATGGGATGGAAATAGGAGCTATGAGATGAAGTGGCGAACCGTTCCCCTATTTTGTTAAATTCTCTATCCATTTCTTATTCAAAAGTGTCCTTTCGTATCTACCCAAAGCAAATAAAGTAAAAAATGTATATAAAAATCAAAATAGTTCATTACATACTTGATTTTATTTTGAGACGACAAAACGCTCAAAAGCTACATTCGAAGCTATCTTCCCCAAAATAGAGAAACGACGCGACTAAATATGCGTTGTGGTTATGAACAAATCAAATTTGTCTGGAAGTTTCAATTAGAGTCATTACCATAGAACGTTGTTTTCGATTTAGCTAGCCTTTAACTTTTCCTCTTTGACATCACCATAATCCCACACAACATGTAAAACGATAATCGTTCTTCAACGCGTCGCAAATGCTAATGGAAGTAAATTGGGAAATGATTGTTCTTTATTGTCAGCGTAGTCGCGCAATCGTTGACATCATCCTAATTGACTTCTCAAAAAGGCATTAGCCCCCAGTCAACGGACTATGTAGCCATTATAGGATGTGAACAAATCTTCTGAGGAACAAATTTTATGACTCGATGTTACCTGATGTATGTTATGGCTAAGCATATCAATAAGCAGGTAATTTTCTTGAGGTAAGCTAAATTCTATTTGTACCCTTCATTATGTCCATCACTAGAATTGTTTTTCTTGCAGGGGGATATATAAGAGTGAATACGACAGCAATGAAGTGTCTTTGCTTCGGCAAGACATATACTAAAATTGGAACGATACAGAGAAGATTAGCATGGCCCCTGCGCAAGGATGACACGCAAAATCGTGAAGCGTTCCACATTTTTTTATAAGTTCTTATAAAATTAGTCTTAAATTAATTTAGTCTAAAATTTAAAGAATTCATGAATATATAAATATAAAAAAGTTGATGGATGTATGAATCCACAAATTTAAGATTTTTTATGAGTTTCGAAATGTATACAAATGGATGCAAACAAATGTAAATTGAAGTAAATATGTAGTGGGATCTACTTGCCCAAAGTGCTCTATCGGCATTTCGAATGAGTTTTTCTGATTACATTAAAAAACATCATAGCCGCTTAGAGATTAATCTGGGTTATGTGTTTGTAATTAGTTTTGATTTTGTTCTTAAAAACTCAATAGTTTAATTGAATATTTACGATATATAATTCCATAACAAAATCACATAATGTCCAGTGTACATGTAAGTGTAACAAGCTTTGATACCGTACCGTTTGTTCTGATTCTCACTTCATCGCATCGATCACATCGAACCGGTTCGGACAATACAGCGTAAGGTAAATCACCCCTCACATTCTTATCCGAAAGACCTTCCGTTTTCCATCATCGTACGGTCTCATGCCGCGCGCTGATAACGGTTTCATGTAGTAAATATTTAGGTTCGCCGTTACAACTAATACGCGCTGAGCAGAACATCGAACGCAATCAAGGGCACACTTCCGCTGCACAATTTTATTCAAACGTCGTCGTCGTCGTCGTCGCCATCGCAGTGCAGAGAAAGTTCCCGCGCGGTGGCCGAACCGTCTACGTATAGACCGCACCGGCGCGGCATTGGCTTCTCGTCGGGACCGAGCGTAAACATCTGACGCGTGTGTGCAGTGCATGTCGGATGACACCTTCATCTTTCCGCTCTGGAGTTTGTTTGTGTACCGACAGGTGTACCGTTCAGGTTTAAATACTGAGTAGCGAATAGTTTTTTAGATTTTTTATATTCGATTGAAACACTAAAAAACAAACTAACAATTGTCATTTGTTAAGATGGCTATTCCTAAACAACTTATAGCTCGAATCTGAATGGTGGTACTAAACGCATAAAAAATATGGCATTTACACACTTGCAGTTTTCCTGTGCTTACAACCTGTAAACAACATTAACGACCCCGTACCGTGGCGACGACGCATATATTGAGTCCGCATTTTTCTTCGACTTGCATCGCATGTAGGACCTACATTGTAGGCGCTCGTAGCGGGCAACCGGACGGGAGCAAGAGAACTGGTTGACCTACTTCCGACCCGGAGCCCGGCCCGGGACGACCATCAGTAACGATTGTATTAATATGCTCGGCTCGATACCTTCCACACATATCGCTGTCGTCACTCACAGCCCAATGGCGTCATCGTCGTCGCGACCCAAACCGCTCCGCAGCCGGTGAGGAACTTGGGAGTGCGGAACGATAGAGGAGAAACTTGGTCATAAAACAGAATTGCACATTGCTGCAGTCAGTAAGTGGGAGAGCTCCTCCGGAAGAGCACTGGAGACGATCTGCCGGTTGCGCTGCTATGCCACGAAAGAAGGAAACACTAAACTCGTGACACTTTCCAGCTGCACGCCCATTTGTTGTTAGTTAAATAAATACACACACCAGAATTGGTGATTGTGTATATGGTACGAGTTTATGTTGTGTACTTCGTACATGATACTTGTGCTGCTGGGAAAATGTGACTGCAGTATCGTCGGGAAGGGAAAGTTACAACTTCCTCACACATCTGCAGTAAATGTTTGAAATGTTTACATCAGTAACAAAGTTTTGGGCACAAAATGTTGAACAGACAGAATAATGTATTCGATTTTTGCTTACCGTCTCTTATCCATTTTCAGTTGAAATAATAATATTCGTAACAGTTTGTGTCAGAATAATTTTATAATTTGGAATAAAACATTTCAAAAGTATCGCGAAAAAGTGCCAAACAATCGTGAGAAAATGATAAAAGTCAATTACACCCAGTTCTTATTTTACACGGGTGGGATTTAGTTGATTATGTCCTTTACCGTTAATGAAACTATGAGTTAACCCCATGAAAAAAATCACAAAAAATCAAAGAAAATTTATGTGATGAGCTGTGAAAAATCAGGTTAACCGGGAAATTAAAGAATACCAACCGTGTAAAAAAATATTGGGTGTAATAGAATATTCTCAGTGGCAGAAAGTTTAGCTTGAAAACTTTACTGAAAGTTGAAATAAATCTCTGCAATCATAGATCCGCTTAGAGAATCATTTGACATAGGGAGAGGAAGAATTCATCGAGTACATTTTTAAGAACTTCCCTAGTAAATTCCGACAAATTTTTCGAGAAAACTAGTAGAATATATAAAATAACTTCAGAATAAGCCAGAAGAATTTTCCTTGAATTTTCAGAAGATTTTTCTTCGTATGGAAAGACTACGAATGTTAACACCAAAACAGTTCTGGAAGTAGTTTATAAAATGTTCTTGAGGGAATTTGGAGGACCTCCAATGAGAATTTCAAGCGGATCTCCTAGAAAAATTTCTAATGGAAATACCGGTGGAATTTCGAGGGGAGTATCTGTGAAGAATTCTAAAGGAATTCTCAGGTTAATCTCTCCTAGTCAAATTTCTGAACTCCTGAGGATTTTTTAGGGGAATTTCGGGAGAATTCACGGGGGTACTTCCTGATGAATTCTTGGAGGAAAGTATGAAGGAATTCCATTCCTGGAGGAACTTTTGAAGGAGTTTCTGGAGGAACTTTCCGAGGAATTCCTGGAAGATGTTCGGGGAGAACTCGTGGTGGAATTTCCGGATGTATTCCTGAGGAACTTTCAGAGGAACGTATGAATAAAGGGTGGCCGTGTATATAGGTGTATAAGATTGTCATGAAATGTTCAGGGACTGAGATACCATACATAAGCTTGATACACAATTTTTTCACTTTAATTAGTTAATACCCACTTTTTTTCTCAAATACGATTTCGTACAAGTTCTAAATCAACATTTTCCGCTTCAAATCTTTCCCAACAAACAAATTAGCTCATTTCGACACGGTTGTTTCATAAGGGCCAATGTCGCAAACGTAAACAATGCCTTTTCCTGCAAATTCCTCGACAACTAGGACCGCTCCCAGCTAACAACCACTTGAAACTGGTGGCGCTCCGCGCCTTCTATCGAACGGAAGTGGAAAATACCGCCAGAAGCCTCTAATCTTCCTGAAATCAGCAGAAGAAGTCAATGTTTACGTTTGCGACTTTCGCCCTTTTGAAACAACAATGTCGATTTTATTGTTGCAGTCGATTTATAGACTTATTTTTAAATTATTTTTAATATATTTTAACGCCTCTAACTATTACAAAAATCGAAAACAAAACATCAAAAAAGTGCCGCTGTGTGAATAAAATTTATCAAATATCAGTCAAAAATTAAATTTCAGCATTTTTTTATTTTGTTTTTCAATTATAGAAGTGACAAAACAGATGGGGTTTTCGCGAAGCTAACCTGAAATTAATCAAAGAATTAAAAATGTTGACGTTATTATTATTAGCCAATATAAAATGTTACCGCGCGATAGCAATACAGCATTTTATGTTGCATAATTTTAAAAATTTGCCTACAAAGCTCCAATTTTTATTATAACCAAGTATCTTTGGATCGGCCGCAGCTCCGGTGATTTAGAGGCCATTGGTACAACATTGGATTACTAGCATCTTTTCTTAAGGTGTGGATTACTGAGGTGTGTGCACAACATTATATCGCGCACGTCTTTTTCCTTCGACTGAAATTTCGAAACTACTATAAATTTTGCAATGAAATTCACGCAGTTTAAATAACACATGCTGAAGCCGTCGTACAAAAAAAATTACAATCAACCCAGAAAGCGAAATGTTATCGACCTTTGAATGTGATGCAATTTGATTCCGTACACCCTTTAAACTTCTGAAGAAATTTCTGACTGAACTCAGGCATTGCAATATCATCTGAGCACAGGATATTATCTTTGTACAAAGATATTTATTACCCCTAATCAAAAAGCAACAAAACAACAACGAAAGCCATGAAAAAATGTTTCTGCATGACGAACATTGTGCTTTGTTTACTGAGCAGATATCCCATCATTTTATCAGTATCTTTGCTCAGAAGATCAAATGATGGGGTCGTTTGCAATGCCTGCTGAACTTCTATAGGAGTTCCTGGAGAAGCCTCCAGAGAAATCCCTGCAGGAACTTCCGGAGGAATACCTGGAGGAACTTCCAGGAGAAACTTCGAAAGGGAATCCTGGAGGAGCTTCCTTAGGAATCCATGGAGGTACTTAGTGAGGAATTCCCAGAGGACCCTATGACACTCTTGCCTCAACACAAGTAGATCACTCTCTCTCTCTTTCTCTCTGCTGAAGCAGCACACGCACTATCCTACCAAAGTAGGGACACTTTCCATGCCAGTTGGCACTCCCTGGGCTCCTGTGCGCTTTGTGCGGCAGACGGTCGCTTTGATAGGGCCTACTTGTGGACACATGTAGCTTTTTGTCAAGGTTTAGTCGAGCCCACTACCAAACCCCACCACGTCCTTGGCAGGCCCCCTCACTCACAGAGGTTGTAAAGCTCTTGGGCATAGTCCCTGTTGCCCTGATAGTGAGGCTGTAGTGCACGTATTTTGCCAACCTAATTTCTATCATTACCGCTCTTACTTCGTAATGGAGGCCAGTTTCAAAGGAGCTACCATGCTCTTTTTTTAGCGCGAAAAAGAGAGAAAGTGAACTTGTTGCAAACATGTTCGAAGGTTCAAATGAGGAGTCAAAAATACAAGTCCTAATGCAACAATAATTAGTGCATATGCCTATATGCAAAGAGCCACAAACAAGCCACAACAAGTCGCGTCGCAACTGAAGAAAGATATAATTTTGTTTCTTGTGGGCTACAAAACTGTTCGAGTATAACTGGAGCACGATGTGGCACTTGATCCACCAAATACAGGGTTTGCAGAAATCGCTCTCAATAGATAACGAACAACGATAAAAGAGAGGCAAAACCTCTTCGAATTATAACAAGCCATGAAAACAAAACTACCGGACTTGTATTTACAAGTTGAAAAAAAAACTGATTCGGATAGGCGGCCCCCACCGAGGGGGTTTGATAAAACGCTTTGTTCTCGCTAATTTTATGTTGAAGACCATATTTTTTTCGCGCAGCTGTGTAAAACAAGTTGAAATGCATCATCAGAATCGGTGCCCCCCGCAATTGGGGCTTATTAAAAGAAATTTATCATGGGTTGTAGCCCCCCGAATCAGTTCATTATCGTAACAGCTACCGAAAAACGTCTCTCACGGTATGCTACCTATCGAGAGTGTATACAGACATGATAAGTGAGAGATTTGCTCATTCTCCTTTGGATTCAAACCCTGCACACAATGATTCGTAGAATCTGACGGTTTGTCGGGGTAGTAAACTATTTACAGTTGATTATAAGAGCTAGAAGGAATTGTAAATATGAACACGTCTCGAACCGGTACCCAGAACACTCCTAGTACTGTTGACGAATCTCAATCCAAATTTATTTAATTCGGAACACCTATCATCTGTAGGACTTCTTTAAATTAGATACGAGATGCCACATCTCAAAACCTACGGGGTTGGACTTTTCTTATACTTTGTATTAAGTGTAATATCACAAAATAGAATTTCGAATTGAAATATTGTGTTTATTATACAGTAAAAGAAAAGACCAACCACGTACTGCTTGCCGTTTTAAATTACATTGCTTTTAGAATTTTTGAGAAGAGTTTTAAAAATTTCTACGTATGCTTTCCCGTGGATATTTTTCATATTATCATCTTTCTGCTTCTTCTTCTTCTTCATGCAACATCAAAGCGCCAATAAGCAAAGACCCACAAACAAGCAGTCCAACAAGTCGCGTCACAACTGAAGAAAGATATAATTTGTTTCTTGTGGGCTCTTCAGATTTATCTTCGAAAATATCTTCAAAAATCCCTCCCGAAATATATTAAGCAATTCTCCTGGAGTTGTGTGTGGAATACTACCGCCCCGCAGCTTAGTGTTCATTAAGCACTTCCACAGTTATTAACTGCGAGGTTTCTAAGCCAAGTTACCATTTTTGCATTCGTATATCATGAGGCTAACACGAGGATACTTTTATGCCCAGGGAAGTCGAGGCAATTTCCAATCCGAAAATTGCCTAGACCGGCACCGGGAATCGAACCCAGCCACCCTCAGCATGGTCTTGCGTTGTAGCCGCGCGTCTTACCGCACGGCTAAGGAGGGCGCAAGGACGTGGTCAGAACAGATCTCGACTGCTGGAGAGTGCATTGTTTTCATCTAAGAGATAGAGATTAGACCCCGTGGTGAGTGGTAACCGGTGAAAGTGATGATACTCTCATACAATAGTCTAGGCACTCTAGACTTGTACAACGCTAGAGCTGTGCGCTGCCGCGCCTTGGTGGTCTTGGTGGTTCATATTTGTTAGAAGAATAAATTCCGTTTAAACCCTTATAGGTTTGAAAATTTTCGGCTGCGCCGCTGAAAAAATATGCACATCAAACCTGTTTTTACGTCACTTATTGGGAGGACGTAAATCAAATATGATGAACAAAGAATTGTTTTTCATTTAATTCATGGATCTTTGGATTCCTTTGATACATCATTTTGCAATCCAAAGACTCAAATTTGATTTTTGGGGCCAGAAACTACTACATCAATTAGTTGAACTTTTGTGTTGAATATGTTATCGTCAAATGTTTCAGGTCTCTCAAGGTCTTTTCCAGAGTTTAGGCTTCCACACCTCCACGCGTAAATTAAGATATTTCGGCCTTTTGGCGTCCAGTTGACCATGTATCATTATTCTTAGCGACTCATAAATCAAATTGGACATAACTTCATTATATGTTTCATTTCAGGTAAACCTAGAATTCTCTGAAGTATTGGCCTTATGGTCTATACGCATAACGAAAGATCTATGAGCTCCTTTTAAAAATAAAACATGCTTTTAGAGATCATTTGAATCAAATTGGATTTGAATTGAATGCATGTTTCATTCCAAGGAATCCAAGAAGTCCATTAATTGGAGTACAGGCCTTAAAGTCAATACAAGTAACGAAAAATCTATCAGCTCCTTTTAGATATGGAACAAGCTCTTAGTAATCATTTGAACCAAATTCTATTTGAATTGACCTTTCCCTTCAAAGATTTCTATTCGCTTAATCGATTCTTTAATTTATTTAAGATCAACTTTCCCAAATAATCCATTTTTTACGCTTCTAACTTCTAAATGTTTTTTTAAACAAAAGTAGAAAAAATGCTGCTTTTCAAGTTTGGCCTAACATAAAAGGTCAGCCAGCCTAGGGCTGAAAACTTCAAAAAAAAAAAAAAGTTTGGCCTAACATTTACCCGATCATGAATCAACATCAGTTCAATTCTTCGATTTTTAAAATTGACCTTACATAAGTCAAAGAATCGACTAAAGCAATTGAAATGACAGGAGAGCTTAATTGAATGCCTGTTCCATTCCAAGCCACTCAAGATTTTTTAGAATTGGAGTACAGGTCTTGAAGTCAATACGCATAACGAAAGATTCATTTGCTCCTTTCATAAATGAACATGCGGTTAGTGATCTTCTTATTAACATTACATATCTCACTGGGACAGTACCACCTCGCAGCTTAGTATTCATTAACCAATTCCACAGATGATTGCTCCGAGGTTTCTAAGCCAAGTTATCATTTTTGTATTTGTATATTATGAGGCTAACACGATAATACTTTCATGCCTTGGAAAGTTGAGAAAATTTCCAACCCGAAAACTTTCCTAGACCAGAAATCGAATCCACCTCCTTCACTTTATAGCTTACTTACGTAGCATCTTACCGCATGGCTAAGGAAGAGGAAATTCTCAGAGGACCTGGAATAATATACTTTTTGAGGGCATATCCAATTTGGTTCTACAGATTACAAGGCACATTGTCAATTTTATGAAACAGATAACAGCCGTTAGGATACACGTGCAAATCTTAAGGCCTAAACTCCAGGGAATTCTTGGATGGACTGAAATAGAAAAATTGTTGAACGCTCATCAAATTCAATTCTACGGAACACAATCAACATAAGCGATTTAAAAAAGCTAGCAGCGCTCAAGTAGGTCAAGACCTACCTATTCCAGGGAATTCTGATATGAACTGGGATGCAATAAATGTTGAAGGAATATCCATTTTTTTCTATGTCGGTAGGAACGAGTCCTTTCTAATTATTCGTGAAATTTGGAGAACAGTTGTGAGTTGTGTTTATTATTTTATTTGCTCGAAAGAAGCTTAGAAAACGAAAAGATTGTGAATCATTGTATTTGAACGACGGAGGTCACAATGTCGAACAAAATCATAACTCTTAATTGTTTGATCGAACTCAATACAAGAGTTCCCTTCCTCTCCCACAACATTTTTTTTTGCTACGCCACTGATTCACTGATGGCGGTAAGCACCAACGAGGATAATACAACAATCAAGTATTATCCTTGAATTTCATAAGCATCAAACAGCATCATCCACAGATTTTAATACAGTATTAACTTTTAATACGTCGATTGATGATGATTTAAACACGCCTGCATGAATTCCTGGTGGTGTTCTTGATGGAATTTCTGGTGGAGCTCGTGGAGGAAGTCCTTGTGGAGTTCGTGAAGAAGTTTCTAGTGGAGTTAATGAAAGAATTCCTGGTGGCGTTTTGGTAAGAGTAGCTGATTGAGCGGCTGGAGAAAATTCTGGTTGAGTTCATGAAAAAATTTTTGGAGGTGCTGCTGGAGTTGTGGCAGGAATTCTTGGTGGTGTTCCTGGTGGAATTTCTGAGAGATTTGCAGGTGGAGTTCCTGCTTTCAGAGAAAAAAATTGCTTCCAGAATGACTGGACGAATTCCTAACGAAGTTCCTGTTGGGAAGAGGAATTCCTGGCGGGGAAGGAACAATTTCTGGCAAAGTTCCTGAGTTTATGGAGGAATTCCTGTTAATGCTCCTTGAGAAATTGCTGATTAAGCGGTTCCTGCAGAAGTTGCTTATGGTGATCCTGGAGGAAGTTCTTGTGGCGTTCTTGGAAGAGTTGCTAATGGTGGAACGGAGAAACCCTTAATGGATTTGCTGGAGAAATTTCCGGTGGATTTACTGGAGGATTTCGCAGCAAAGTTGCAAGAGAAGTTCCTGGTCCTGATAGAGTTCCAGAGGGAATTGCTGGTGCAGCTGCTGGAAGAACTGCTTGTGGAGTTGCTGGAGAAATTCCTGGTGTTCCAGGAGAAAATGAGTATGAAGCATATGAGGGAGTTCCTGGTTAAGTTTCTTGATGAATTACTGGTGGAGTTCCTGTGGAAATTGCTGTTGAAGCTGTCGGAGGAACTGATGGTGAAATTCCTGAAGAAATTGCTGGTGGAACTGCTAGAGGAATTCATGGTGGAGTTGGGAATGCTGGAAGAAAACCTGGTCAAGATCCTGGATCAATTGTTTGTGGTGTTTTTGGAGGCATTTTTGTTGAAGTTGTTGGAGGAATTCCTGGTGATGTTGCTGGAGGATTTCCTATTAGGAGTTCCTGGAAAAATTGCTGGTGGAGATTCTGGGAGGATTTCCTTCTGATATTTCTGGATGAGTTTTAAATTGAGGTCCTTGAAGTTTCTGGAGGAATTCCTAGTGATGTTGCTGGAGGATTTCCTATTAGGATTCTTGAAGGAATTGCCGGTGAAGTTTCTGGAGGAATTGGTTTTGATGATCCTGGAGGCATACCTTGTGGAGGTCTCATAAAGTTCCTGGAGGAATTCTTGGTATTTTTTTTAGAAAAATCACTGGTGGAGCTGCTAGAGAAATTCCTGAACGAATTATATGTATAATTATTGCTGCAATTTTTGGAGGAATGCCTGAAAGATTCACTGTTAGAATTTGCGCTGGAACTACAGAATTATCGGTGAAATTGCTGAATTAATTCCCGGTGGAATTACTTAAAGAAATTTCACGGGAAATTACTGAAGGATGTTTTGATATAAATTTTGAAGCGAAATATGAATAAAAACAAACAGCAGAAGTCATATCGCATTTTTTGTGATTCCATCATTCTCATACGCACACTACCTCAAAAGCCTTCATAGAAAAATATGGCTGCGTACTTAATACGGACTTGGTGCTTACCGCTCGAGGTATTAACTTTAATACCGGACTATTGAAAATCCGTATTAAATCGAGTATTATCCTCGTTGGTGCTTACCGCCATGAGTGTGGTTTCTTTGGGTGTGGTATTTCTGAGGATGTTTCCCCTACCCCTTCAGATATTATGGAGAATTATTCCTCCAACGATTTTTAGACCACATCAGACTGTAATTTTTCCTCATCTGAACCCAAGTATTCCTTTTTCTTGTCCGGCTGTTCGGCCACATTGAGAGTTGACGTAAAGTCAATGTCAACTTCTCTCCACGAACAGCCTAGATAGCCGTGTGGTGTCGGCAGCTGGTTATCTGGCTAAGAATAACATTACGGATTGCCTGTTCCAGTGGTAAAAGTCCACCATACAGGTGACCCCTAATTCTCGGTGTGATGCGGCTTTATGCTTACCGTGCCTACGAATGAATGGTTAGGGGGGTCTAATAAGAACCTATCCGCAAACGGAGCCTGTGAAGCACCAGGGCCCCCTTCACAGTATTTTAGCCCTCGCTGCGCTAACCGGAGCTATGGCGTAGTTGACTTTTTACTTCTCCGAGATAATCGGCTACTCTTATTCAACCTCATCGTGAGGTTAAATAAGAGTGGGGTTGTGAATATGTGTTTTAATTAGTTTTCAACAAATTGTCACCTATATGGATTCGCATTATGCGGTTTTCACAGTGTACTCTGTGTCTCGTCTTTGACGTTCGGCTCTGACTACTCTTGTTCAATCTCAACGTGAGTGTGGGATTATGAATATGTGTTTTACTTAGTATTCAACAAACTTCCACCTATATGGATTCGCATTATGCATTTTTTTTACAATGTACTTTGTGTTTGTCACCTATATGGATTCGCATTATGCGCTTTTCACAGTGTACTCTGTGTTTCGTCTTTGACGTTCGGCTTCAGCTACTCTTGTTTAATCTCAACTTGAGGTTGAATAAGGGTGGGGTTATGAATATGTTTTTAACTTAGTTTTTCAACAAATTTTCACCTATATGGATTCGCATCAGCTATGGGAAAACTCACTCACTCACACGAACCACGCAGATTTAAAATCCCTATCCATCACCGAACACACGATTGCAAAATGAATGCTACTCAACCCAACAGCTAGCCAACAAACGATTCATACCTACTGAGTGCCTCCCCAGCAGGAATAAGTGAAACCAAAGATAGTGCGAAAAGAAATCGAGAGATGAGGATAAACCGATGTATAGTGAGTGCAGCAGAAAATGCTGAGTTGGACTCAGAAGATTGATTCAATTTAGACTCAATGATTCGTTTTGCGGGCTGAATCTTTCTGCCGAATCCTCACTCACCACTCAATTGCGATTTAATTCGTTTACGAACCGAATGTAAACAAATACTCGGCTATGCATCATTTGCTATCTGTGGGAAAGATTCGGTGGTGAATTTTGTCTGTTTGTTTTTGGCACGATTCGTTACTAACTGAAGCCAAACGGTAGACAATCGAAATCGAAAATATTGGAAGGGCTCGTGTACGTTTGTTTAATTTGCGATTGTGTGTAGAGGTGAGTGAAAGATTAACGCTAAATGAACCGATTTTTCTCATACCTGATTCGCATTATGCGTTTTTTTTACAATGTACTTTGTGTATGTTACCTTTATGGATTCGCATTATGCGTTTTTCCCAGTGTGCTCTGTGTCTCGTTCTTGACGTTCGGCTTCGGCTACTCTTGTTCAATCTCAACGTGAGGTTAAATAAGAGTGGGGATATAAATATGTATTTTACTCAGTTTTCAACAAATTGTCACCTATATGGATTCGCATTATGCGTTTTTTTACAATGTACTTTATGTATGTTACCTATATGGATTCGCATTATGCGTTTTTTTACAATGTACTTTGTGTTTGTCACCTATATGGATTCGTATTATGCGTTTTTCAAAGTGTAATCTGTGTTTCGTCTTTGATGTTTGGCTTCAGCTACTCTTGTTTAATCTCAACTTGAGGTTGAATAAGGGTGGGGTTATGAATATGTTTTTAACTTGGTTTTTCAACAAATTTTTCATCTATATGGATTCGCATTATGCGTTTTTTTACAATGTACTTTGTGTATGTTACCTTTATGGATTCGCATTATGCGTTTTTCACAGTGTACTCTGTGTTTCGTTCTTGACGTTCGGGTTCGGCTACTCTTGTTCAATCTCAACGTGAGGTTAAATAAGAGTGGGGTTATGGATATGTGTTTTACTTAGTTTTCAACAAATTGTCACCTATATGGATTCGCATTATGCGTTTTTCACAGTGTACTCTGTGTTTGGTTCTTGACCTTCGTCCATTGTTACGTCCTCTGTGTTTTTGTGACACCTCTCTTTAGTCCCTAGCTGAATGCGTGTGAGTCTACATAATTGACTTTCCTATAAATGGTTCCATTCTCCTTCCCAACTTCACTTCCTGTTCCTTTCCCCTTTTCACTTCCTTTTCCGTCAGGTAAATGATGAGAAAGGCCAGTGAAGGCGATGGCACAAATCTCCCAAATTGAGGGGAACGTGCCTCCTGAGCCGACGTTCTGATACCTGATACCTCAAAAGCCTTCATAGAAAAATATGGCTGCGTACTTAATACGGACTTGGTGCTTACCGCTCGAGGTATTAACTTTAATACCGGACTATTGAAAATCCGTATTAAATCGAGTATTATCCTCGTTGGTGCTTACCGCCATGAGTGTGGTTTCTTTGGGTGTGGTATTTCTGAGGATGTTTCCCGTACCCCTTCAGATATTATGGAGAATTATTCCTCCAACGATTTTTAGACCACATCAGACTGTAATTTTTCCTCATCTGAACCCAAGTATTCTTTTTTTTTGAATTCTCTGGAAATCTTCCACCCAGATATTTCGGAAAAAAAAACTTCTTTATGAATTCTGGGAGCTCGATGGGGAATGGTCCCTCCAAAAGATCATGACAGTCCCTCTCGCTCGAATTTTGAGAAATCCCTTCTCCTTCAGGCATTTGGTAAAATATATCATCCTATGTTCCTGGCGAATTTCGCACCATATGCCAGATAATTCATCTTTATGATAACTCTGGGGATTTTCTCCTTCATTGTGTAGAAATATTTTCCTACGAATAACAGGAAATTCCTCAGACATGACTTCTAAAAGTTCCTTAAAGAAGGATTACTGTCAAAATCTTATCCAAGAAGTCTCGGGAGTTTTATTCTCCCTGTTTTCCATGCATTCCAATAATTCCTTATCTAGAAATTCTGAGGAATAAATAATAAATACTGGATAAGAAAAACCTGGAAAAGTTCCAGAAAATTTCTAAATTTTGTCCTGCTGGAATTCTCTCATCTGAACTTTTTGATGGGCCTTACTTCCCTTATTTGAAAATTGCCATGTCGCAGCTAAGTGTTTATTGAGTACTTCCAATAGTTATTAATTGTGAGGTCTCAAAGTAGACTCACTATTTCTGCATTCCTGTGTCATAATACTGACACGATTATACTCATCGGCATAGGGAAGTACCAAAAAATCTGCACCGTACCATGCATGGCCTTGCTTTATAGCCGCCAGGCTATGGAAGTCATAGTTCAGAATTTTTGCTAGAGTTCTCACTAGGAATTACACACCCTCCTGGACAAACTATTGAAACCTGAAGAAAGTTTGAAAGAATTTTGAAGGGGTACTTATTGATTGGTTCATTACCTAAGGTTTTCCTACATAAATTTTCGATGACATTTTTGGATTGATTTCTGATGGAATTTTAGAAGTAAATATTGCAAAAAAAATGAATGAATTACTAAGAGAATACCTGAAAAAAATCAGGAATATATTTCATAAAGAATTCCCTAAAGATGAATATCCGAGATATCGCCTGATGAATTTTTCAAGAAACTGTAGGAAATACTCCTGAAGGAAATTTCCAAAGATTTCCTGGAATTTATCTTTAAAAGAATATTCGAAAATGTTCAAGAGATACATTTCAAAGAATTCCTAGAGGCCTTTCCAGTAAATTATTTAACAATCTTCAAATGATAAAATAGAACCAAAAGTTCGTAATGGTAAATACTGCCCAAAGCTAGCCAAGAAATAATTTAAGCATTAAATGTTACCAAATCTTCATAGTTTAAGAATAATTGTGACAATCGCATTCAGTGAAAACAACGATTTTACTGGTTATTCACTTAACTGACTAATATGCAACCACTTCTATAATTAGCAATTTCTAATCTACATTTCAATCTTATTTATCCCAAAACAAAAATTTATGAAGAAAATTATTCAGCTCTTTTTTAGTGGAATGTTTTCACTGTCATAAGACGAGTTTAGCACAATTTCATTTAATTCCACCACTTCGAAATGGTGGAATTGAATGGATTTGTGCTAAACTCGTCTTATGACAGGGAAAAAATTGTGACATTTTGTTAAGTCAGCTCATTGCGGTTTTTCTCAATAAATTAACCTCTTCTCATTAATTCCTTCAGAAACAAGAATATAAATCGTAGCTTTAATGCACACAATCTTCCCGATCCCGTTCAGCTTGATGACGGAAAAGGACACAATATACGTGGTGCCAATGCTATACACTGAGGAAACTGCTCGTAAGACCATCATGAGATTCTCTTTTTCGTTACAATAAAATGTATCGATCTCATGAAATATTTTTAGTTTGTTTTTTTTTTTCGGGAGACTCTTTTGATGTTTTCCGAAATATTCTTCGGATATGATTCAAAAAAATATAACGATTTTTTTTTCGTTGTGTTGGCCTCATGATATGCGAGTGCAAAAATGGTACTTGGCTTAGAAACCTCGCGGTTAATAACCGTGAAAGTGCTGAATGAACTCTAAGCAGCAAGGCAGCAATGTCGCAGTGGGGGATGTAATGCCAATAAGAAGAGGAATAATGTAATAACATGGACAGGCATGGGAAAAATCAAATTTTCAAATAATCGAGGATGAGCAACACTCTCATGCGATCACAAATCCAAATTATCAATTGATAAAAACTCGCTAGCGAGTGAGAATCGTTCAACAATTGTATCTCGATTTAAGCACTTACCGTTACTTTTTGAACTTATTTCTTTACATAACAATAAAACACAATGCCAAGCATCAGAATGACCTTCATTGTTGACATTAAATTTGTATTGGAAAGGTTTAAATTTAATTGATAATTTTGTGTTTATTATCAATTGATTCCAAAATTTGAAAAGTTATCGCCAAGGAAAACTGGCCTACTTTTCACACCTGAGATGTTATCAAATGATAACTCCAATCATTATCGTGTGAGAATGATTCAACACAACCCTGAACATGGAAACTGATTAGTTTTTTGCACCAACCTGACTTTTTGGTAAAAACGATCATATGAAGTAAATCAGACTGTACCGTTTTGGTATCGATTAATCATATTAATATTTATTTTTCATCATGTTTTCAGCACTCCTAGTACTTATTCAACTCGGCAAGCCTCGTTAAATAGAAGTACAAACTGTGCTGAAAAAACATAGTTCGGTAACTATTAGCTATCAGGATCAATCAAATACATTATAAAATACATCGCTTCGATGCCGCACGGTAGTTTTAACCAGCCAGTTTATTCGAATAACTAGAAATCCAATTACCAGTGCGCTAAAACCTCAGTCGAGTGCTCTACATAAATCAAAAGTAGATTCAATAAAATCCAATCCTGGTGCGCTCTGTTCTCTGTTCGGCATTATAACAAAACCCTTTCACACGTGCCACTTCCCGCTCGAATGGGCTTCGATTGTTGTCCGCCAGCGCACAGAAGCACTTTGCGTTTGCAGTTGATTCACATTATTGCATTCATGTCATCGTCGTCGAGTCGCTTTGGTTTACCACGTCACTCTTGACTCCCTTCTCCTCTTCCCCGCCAAGAGTGGTCAACATAATGGGTTTGCCTGATGGAGAGCATTTTGCAAATTTACCAAAAGAATGGAACCCGACCGGCACTCTATGTAGAATGGATTCGCAGTGGTTGCGATGGCTCACCGCATCGATACGCACCACCGGAGGTCGAACGTGGTGACATTCGATTTCATGCAAATAACCCACACTCGTTAACGGTTTAAGTGCAATGAGCGGGGAACCGAGGCTCAATTATGCTCTTGAACGTCATTTGATTGACTCGTAAAGTGCCCAATGAGCTTATCGTCACATACGTAGGTCACCTCTACGCTCCGCCCTCAATTCAAATCACGATAGCGATCGGTGAAATTCAATTAAACCTGACTCTCTACTGGAAATTGAAATTGATTGGTTTGATGATGGACGAAAGAGGGAATGATGACACTTTGGCAGTGACACAATACGAGGTTTGCGATGGGCTTGCATATGGCGATGATCACATTTAATAGTCCTCCGTTCCGAAATGATACCTCCGGAGAATTCGAAACGACCGTCAGCAATTGAGCACCATAACGACCCAAGCAAGTGTAGTAGATGGCAGTAAAGCAGATAAACAGTAAAGTCAAAAAGGTCACAAATACGGCCGACGAATACGAAAATATCAACACATCCATAATGCTGGCCCAACCGATATTGGTCCCCGCAAGATGACGCCACCTTTCAGCTATTCAAAACACTAACAACTTTGACACTGGCTAACAGGGCGGTATTATTCATAAGAAAATAGTGTGTCGGTTTCGGTGTGATTCGGGGCGCGGTAGTTCCATCTTTCAAATTGGAAGTCAAGGCGTTTTGAGAAGTAATTTAGGTAAATGGTCCGGCACCTACGCGCAAGCGGTTTGATTCAAAGCCAGTGCAAAGGGACTATTCATCGACCGATGATGTCTTCGAAGTGTTATTGTTGGAGAACGTTACAATCCGAAAAGTGATGTTTACTTTTCGCCCTGGATATAGTTTTGTTTATGTGAGATCATCACATTTGAGATCGAAAGGCGTAAACAATCGTCTGGTCTAAATGTGAAAACTAATAACAATGATCACACAGAGAAGTGCATTCATAGGGACAAATGGTGTCTATGAGTATTATGCTTACAATTAATTTTTACTGTCTCATGTTCTGCCTTTTTATGCAACCATGCGCTTAGTATTAAAAGTACTTATTCTAATCGTCAACAACTTTTCCAGTGAATGTTTCAGAAGTTTAGTTCCTACCAGCGAAAATATTCACTGGAACTAATTTTTAACTGAAGTTATCATAAATCTTTACCCAGCTGTGCAGCGATAATGTATGGAAAACGTAGAACATACGCCGTAGTGGAGGCGAGTGGAGCAGCTCAATTTGTCCGAACTTGAAGACCACATAATTCCGAGTACTCGATCCACAGATTCACCAGCTTCAACATATTTGATGCTCGTTTCAGCCGGTTCTCCGTGTTCCTCCAATTTCATAGATTGTGATGGACTGACTCCTCCGTTGTTATGTGTCAAGGTAGTCATCGACATAGTAGCTCCTTCAACTATGTTAAGGTAGAACTAGATGAGTATTAAATCCTGTACAAACGGCGCAGATGCGAACGCCTTATTCTTCTTCTTATTGGCATTACATCCCCACACTGGGACAGAGCCGCCTCGCAGCTTTAGTGTTTATTAAGCTCTTCCACAGTTATTAACTGCGAGGTTTCTAATCCAGGTTACCATTTTTGCATTCGTATATCATGAGGCTAACACGATGATAATTTTATGCCCAGGGAAGTCCAGACAACTTCCAATCCGAAAATTGCCTAGACCTGCACGAACCCAGCCACCCCCGGCATGGTCTTGCTTTGTAGTCGCACTTCTTACCGCACGGCTAAGGAGGGCCCCAGATGCGAATGTAGCGACGTCCATTAGGCAGATTTCCACCGTTTCTTCAGGTCTTTCGCTCCACAGTGCAGTGATTTTTTTTATTCCTTTCTTTATTTGTTCAAGCACTCTGTGTTACTTAACCGAGATCTACTGTGATATTCTGCAGTACAGAATCCACACAGAATCTATTTTTAGATTTCCATTATTCATTATCGTTGTCGTTGCCAGTCCATCTTATCGTGAGTCCATTGTGTCTGTTTGTCCATGTCGTGTATCCAATGATCGTTGTATTATACGGTTGGCATTGAAATTTGAATTTTGAATTAAGAATATGGATTCGGAATTCGGAATTTTTAATTCTAAATTTAATATTTTAGTATCATTTTAAAATTTAATATTTAATACCGGTTTAAAATTTAAAATTTAAAATTTAAAATTTAAAATTTAAAATTTTAAATAGGTAGGGGTAATGACGGCTTTGGCAGGTTTTGTTCTATTATTGTCAGGGGGGTTTTTTATGACTTATTATGCTCAAATTTGACCCAAACATTCTTTGCATATCAAAGAATATTGTGGCCAAATTTCATAAAATTCGGTCGACAAAAACCCCCCTGCCAATAATAGAATAAAACCTGCCAAAGCTGTCTGTTCCCCTATTAAATATTAAATTTTAATTAAAAAAAATTAAAAATTACAAATGCAAATTGAAAATAAAAATTAAAAATTTTAAATTTTAGATTTTAATTTTTTTTAATTAGGCCGATACAAATATTTAAAAACTATTTTGTCCTCCTCCCCCTCGTATTTTTTTGACAAAAAATAATATTTTGAGGGAGCAACAAAATAAATTTCGGATTTTCAAAACATTCTTTAACAAATCCGAGGAGTTTATTTTTAATTTATTTTTTTCCATTTTAATATTTATTTTTTACATCCACCTTCCCCTTTTGACCTTTCGGAGACCAGTAGGACAAAATGTTAATTAAATATTTGTAACGGCCTTAATTAAATTTTAAATTTTAAATTTTAAATTTTGAATTTTAAATTTCTAATTTCAAATTTTAAAATTTTTAATTTTCAAATGAATTAGAAATTAAAAAATTCAATCAAGTAGAAATACCTGGTGAATTTTGGGGTGATATGAAAGGAAATGTAACAAAACCCGGAAAAAAAATATTTTCAATTTTTTTTGTTCATTCCACAAAACAGTTTATACTAGGGAAAGGTAAAAGACGTGAACGATACCCGTTATTTCTTGTCGAAAAGCCTCAAAATCAGTGACAGGTACTTGGAAATTATTTATAATAAACCACAAGCGGTGAAAGTTATTTCAGGAAAATCATTGTTGCTTGCGGTATTATTTACACAAAAAAAAAAACAAAACAAAATTTCATGGCCTTACCACAAACCATTTTAATATATTTGCAGGGCTGGTAGCGATGAACGCCGTTCAAAATAGTGACTTTAGTGACCAACGATGACGAAAAAGTGACCAAATAGTGACTTTTGTACAGTCTACTCTCTACATCTCGATGTTCTATATCTCAATTATCTCTCCCTATGTCGATGATTTCCTCAGTCCCTTTAAGGTTCCCCCAAATACACGCGACGCGACAGTCGCGACGCGATTCTATCGCTTGGCGACAGCGATTCTGTCGCCGTTGGTATGGAAGCGTAAATAGAACATTGTCTGCAGCGACCCAACGATAGAATCGCGGCGACTAGTTGTCGCCGTCGCGGCGATGAAATCGCTTAGGTCTGGGGGAGCCTTTAATCTACATATATTTGAGCTTTCTACATCTAGATTACATCCCTATATCTCGATGTGTTCTGATCATATTTTGTTCAGGAATCACTCTCCTTATGTCAAAATGTTCAAATTTTTAGGATACTAGACCATCTTTGGACAAAAACAAACACATCAATAGCAGGTAACGACATTTGTTTTGTTGTCGTTTCTCATAGCAAAGAGCTTTTTTTTCATCTAGTACCCATTTCAGTTTTCATCCAGTTCCTCGATCTCTCCTTATCTTAATGGTCCCTTCAAAATCGAAATGTGGAGATGCGACTATATAAATTTTTGAACGTTAATGCTACAAGTTGCATTAGAATTGTTAGGCATTAGTCGTAGATTGCAAACTAGTGTTATATTTTTGAAATATTTATCTAGAATGCTATCTGAAATCAAGAAAAGGTAAAAACAACAAAACCATGAGGATTACTGCTGCTGGCCACGCCCATCTTCATCGTAAGGAGGGAGAAGATGGAAGCACTGGCCTGACTGCGACACTCTCAGCGGTATCACGGATTGGATATTGAGGATGGTATTCGTTGGATCAGCCAGAAGCTAGTAATGTAACCATGATACCTCATATTAAGTAACACACCACGAGAAGGAAACTACCCGGCGTCAGGGGAACTGGTAGTGAGTTACAAGTTGCGTCTCGAAATTATGTTGAACATTTGATGTTAGATAAAGTTTTCGGTATAACAGCCAAAAAATGATAGAAAATGATCTAATTGATACCTAGATGGTAAACTATTTGGACTCACAAAGCTTATAAATCTTTGGTAGGACCATTTGTTTGAAAAACATAAAGTAATTAAAATGATGAAGAAATTTAAAAAATACGATATTACCTGTTATTAAACTATGGTTTAATAACAAATTGAAATGAAGTTTTTGAGATTTTGAACTCGACGTGACATTCTGAGGGAAATTTTAAAAATCCAATAAAACGATGTTCTCTTATTAGAAATGCAGAAGTTCTAATAAACTTTGTTTTCTAAATGGCAGACTTTAGCGTTAAAGGTAGTTTAAAATGCGTGGCAAAATTTTTTTTTTCAGTTTTTTTAGTGCAAATTCCATAGAAAACTCGAATGATAGCCAATTCAGCATCCCCAAAAATGTATGGAAAAATGACCCCCGATAGAACATTTTATAAATGCATCTGCCTGAAAGAGGAAACCCTATTTATGCTTTTGTGTAGTGGGTGTTTTAGAGATACTGATTTTTTTTGAAAATAAGCCCCTTTTGATAAAGACGCCGTGTTTAACAATCATAATGTACTTTCTGTCATCGACGCGCTTATCGCTTATTATTCTCCCTGACGTTGAGAAACATCAAACATCATTGTCGTGTAACTGAAACTGAGGCTGTTCACTATCTTTGTCACCGAAGGGTATTCGCTCACCAACATACGTGGTTCTGGTTCCAATACTCCTCAATTCTGTACTCTTTACTTAGGTAGGCCAATTTTTTTTCGTGAAGAAAAAGATCATATAGGGGAAAAGACGGCTTTGGCAGGTTTTGTTCTATTATTGGCAGAGGGGTTTTTGTCGACCGAATTTTATGAAATTTTGCCACAATATTCTTTGATATACAAAGAATATTTAGGCCAAAGTTGAGCATAAACAGTCATAAAAACCCCCCTGACAATAATAGAACAAAACCTGCCAAAGCCGTCATTCCCCCTACCTAGTTGATATGAATTGGAAATAACCTCACGATTTTCACAACACACTTGAAACTTCTTTGATACATATTTCCCAAATTTAATAGTAATATAGATTCACATTTGATTTGGTTGATAATAATAGGTACAAATGATTTTTATTTTGAACTTTATTATAACCGGCAATGCAAAAACTTTAGTGACCATTTTCCGAAAAATAGTGACTAGACTCAAAATAGTGACCAAGTCACTAAAAAGTGACTCGCTGCCTGTATATTTGGGAAATGTGCAAAAAGGCCACTCTGCTCAGAACTGTTTTCACGGATTTCACGAAAACTGCCATATCTCAGGTATAGGGTAACGGCTGTATTTTGAACCGGGCTCATATTTTGGACCACCTAGGTGAATTTTGCATTTATATCACACAAAACTAAATAAAACATGCAACATTTAAATTTTATTGCAAAAAGAAACTATCCATAAGGTATCTCCTACATTTGTTTCTTAAAAAATATAGCAATTTTCAAGAATATTTTCACGCATTTACACGTTCCGGCTGGATTCAACCAAAACCAAAAAGAAATTGTAAAATTAAAGTCAACTTCCAAAAGCTGTAAGTTTATTTGTACATAGATTTAAAACATGTAAATGATGTTGTTGACTTATTAAAACCTAATTGAAGCAGTTTCATATCTCGAGCAAAACATTGTAAGTTTAAAAACAATATTCTGAGGCATGTCCAAAATGGGTTCATTTTTCATTGAACCGAACATATTTTCGACATATCTTCATTATAAGTTCTAGATCTCTTAAACTTTTGTTTTTACCAGCCATTTGTTTCTCTAGTATCAAATCATTAATAAATTACTGTTCATATTGCATTTATGAATTACCGTTCATTGATGTAAGCCCTAGAAAAATGTCAAAAATGTAACTGTTTTCATTATTTCCATACGAAAACAGTTAAGAAAACTACATGACAAGAACCAATCTTTGATAAAGCTCTCCGTCCATGCTGCTTGCCAATGCAAAAGAGTTCCGCGTTTCGTTTGTTTCGTTTAGTAAAATAATGTGCAAAGAGTAAGAACTTTTTTTTTTAAGTATCTTTGTTAGAAGACTGTCAGCCCTAGGCTGGCTCGTCACCGGCAAGTAAGGAAGAACCGGGCAACCCACTAATATCAATGTTGCAAATGGAACAGCTCTGGCAAACTACATACAAAATATGGCAGGCTAGGAGTGACCAGGTGCATGCATCACGGCCATGAGCCGCACATTTGTTTTGCTTTGATGATGCTGTACCGAGTGGTACTGGCATTGATATTAGTTTCAACACCCTCAGCTGGTAGATATTGACGTAGGACTTACGCCTTTTTTTTACTATACTGGGTGTCATTTAGATTTTTGGAAATCGAGAGCGTTACGCTGGAAGGGAAGATTTCTAACGTTGCTAGCGCCTTTATCTTTCGATGGATTTTGAAGATTTATATATCAATCGACTCGGACACTCTCCAGCAATTTGCCTATTTCATTGAAACTTAAGATTATTAACGATAAGCTATTGAAAATTTCAATTCTTGTCAAAGGCAGAAAAAAATTCATATGTAATCAATCCCGTGCATTCCTAACACGGTCATCAGAATGCGGTATGTCACGAGCCTTCGGGTCCACCGCGAGATTTTCTTTGTGTATAAAAGAAGCAGTGCCTACCGTGTGCGAGTCATTACAATTCTTGACAGCAGCGCGTACTGACGTGCTTTTTGCTCGTGCATTTTGCGTTTCGTTCGTTCGTTCGCTGTGTTTACCTACACAGCATGCAGTCGCCAGCTGTAGAACTGCCGGTGGGTCTGCGAATATGCATGAAAAAAGTAGGCGCATTTTTTTATCATGTCGTGTCGGTTGCGATCACTCTAACTTTCACTTACTCAGAGACTGAGTAAAATTGTATTGCCATCTCTTTTATTCCCACAGAAATTTTACTCAGTTTCCGTCAAAAGCGGGACTACTCATAGCTATGAGTGGTCCCGCTTTTGTCGGAAACTGAGTAAAATACCCGTGAGAAGAAAAGAGACGGCAATACAATTTTACTCAGTCACTGAGTAAGTGAAAGTTAGCGTGATGGATGCGATCGCTCGGAGTTCACGGCTAGAAGCCGACGACGGCGGAGGCAGCGAGGGCAGTGGTGGTGGATGAAGAAGAACAAAGTTAGAGAGATTTGGTCTGCTCATCCACGAAAAGTCATTGGTTTCATTGATCCCGGGATGGGTACGAGTCATGGCATATGACTGACCATATATTGTTGTGCTTGGTACTAAACGACACATACATTAAAACATGGTTATACTATAACAGTTCTGATTCCCTGTTCTGTAAAAAAAATCAACTACACTGATGAAATTTAAAAATTTGATCAAAATAATTACTTTCATTTATTCGCAGAAGGCTTTAGCAATTGAAGATGCACAATCAGCAATATTGTTAATATCCATTTTAGATTAGAAAATTTCGCTGTTTTACATGTAAATGCTTCAAAAAAGTCCGCAAAAAATAATTTCCAGAGGAATATTTAAATAAACATTATCTCATTATTTGTTTTTTTTTTGCCTTTCTCGTACAACTAAGTTGTACCGAAAGGCTATCATTTCACTCCGAAAACGAACTTTTTATAGAAGCCTCTGAGACCCATAGTATTATATACCAATCGACTCAGCTCGACGAGCTGAGCACATGTCTGTCTGTCCGTGTGTATGTGTGTGTGTATGTGTGTGTGTATGTGTGTGCACAAAAGGACAACTTTTCGTATAGTAATCCTTAACCGATTTTCTCGCAACAAGTTTCATTCGACAGGGGACAAAGCCTTGTTGATCACTATTGAATTTTATAACGATCGGTCATTGCGTTTCAAAGATATGAAGAAAATGGTACATCGGACCATATAAACCCCATATAAGGTTGGTGTCTTAACTAAATGCGAGAAAGGTACCACCAACGCTAGGTGGATTAATCTGGGTTTTTTATTCTTTATTAGAGTGATTTTTAGATTCAACAAAGTTCATCACTCGTTTTTTATTTTATGAGAAATCATATTATTAAACTTTACGTAGACTCGGAGTTTGGAATCAAAATTTTAAATAATTTTTCGTTGACGTATTAGAGTACATCCTCTATTTTAGTAGGGTTACTGCTCATTTCTATACTTGTTTCTGTGAATTTTTCAGCATAAGCACGCATGTTAGCAAAAAGAAGCAACGAAATTGGTGCTGTATTTCTTTGTTTGGAAAACAGGACAGTTCCCCTAAAATAGCACATTTTGCCCAAATCTGAAAATTTTATTAATAGAAATATCTAACTTCAAATACTATTATCAATAAGAAATCTATAAATGCCCTACATTTGCTTGAGTAAATAAGGGATTAATAGTTAGAAACAAAGCAATTCTAATTATGTATTTTATTATTAGTTTTATTTCCAAAAGTTTTGAATAAACAAATTGCTAATAATTCTACACAGCATGGAAGTTGTCATTACTCGTTACCAATATCAATACCTATAATCAAATTCCATAGATCCAAAAGTTAGAAGTTAAATGTAAATACGTTACGTTTATATAAGTCCTACGTCTATTCGTGGTTATGTTACCCATTACTTTTTTCTAAGCTTTTGAATGCTTATAAAAATGTGTTGCTTAACAAGGACTTTAAGGATGAAAACGCCGAAAATGCTGGAGATCACTAATTTAATCTAATAGTAACATAATTTTGACAGCAATACAAAATTATTCAAGTGGTCCAAAATATGTTCATTAGGTGGTCCAAAATAAAAACAGGTGATCCAAAATTAAATCTAACATATCTTCAGAATTTATTATAGTTTGGCTCTTTCGGTGGGATTTACAACATTTTTACCTACAAATCCTTCCTAGCATTCACCACTTTTTAGTTGCTTAGGGAATTGATCAAGCAATATTACAAAATCTAACTTTTATTCGGAAAATTGTTCGGCCATGTCCTAAAGTGGTCCAAAATACCTCCCTTACCCTATGTTGACCAATTTATGACATTAATATATCAATCCTAAGGAAAAGCTCTTGTTCTGCAAAAATATAAAAATAACCAATACTTCACTGATGGAAAGAATACAAACGACAAAAAAATGACATATTTGACATACCCTCAGACAATCCGGAATATCTCCGGTATCCGGGGGTTTGAATAAGTATTTGACTCAGTTATTCAAAACTAGATGAATTTTCTCGTCGAACCCTGGCATAACCAAAGAGATCGGTTATGGTAATTTGAATTTTGATAAAAATTATGCTACCCCCATCATCAAACTGTTTTTATCAAAAGATGTGCTCCTAAATGTCTTGAAACTTCTGTGAACAAACCCATATTCAAAATCAATACTTTTGAAGTTTTTGTATTTCAATCATGGAAATGACGAAATAAAACACTATGCGTTGACTGAGAATGTTCTGTCAGAACTTCGCCGACAATATTTTATTTGATACACAGGTCTACGTTTGTATGCCTCACACAATGCTGTCTCAGAAAAAAATTCCCATCCCTTATTGATTAAGACATTTTGACGTACGACTTACGTCTTTCTTTACTATTCTGGGTGTCATTAAAATTTTTGGAAATCTTTTTCATAATCCACATCCTTCTGGGATGGGAACGAGTCATGGCATATGACTGACCATATGTTAAGTTGTGGTTGGTACTAAACAACACGTACATTAAAACAGGGTTATACTATAATAGTTCTGATTCTCCAGCAAAAAAAAATCAACTACACTGATGAAAATAAAAAATATTAAAAATAATTACTTTCATTCATTCGCAGAAGGCATTGGCAATTAAATGATACACAATCAGCAATGGTGCTGATATCCATTTTAGATTAGAAAATTTCGCCGTATTACATGTAAATGTTTTAAAAAAATCCGAAAAAATAATTTCCAGAAGAATATTTTAATAAACATTATTTTATACTTTGGTTTTTATTTTCTGAGAAATTATATCATTAAACTTGACTTAGACTAGGAGTTTGGAGCCACAACATTAAATAATTTTTCGTTGACGTATTAGCAGAACCTCCTCTATTTTAGTTACTGCTCCTTGACTTGTTTCTTATTTTTGTGATTTTTTCAGCAGTAAGCACACATGTTAGCAATAAGAAGCAACGAAATTGGTGTTGTATTTCTTTGTTTAGCGATAAGATGAATATATGTTCAATGAGATGGAAAACGGGACAGTTCCCTTAAAATAGCACCTTTTGCCCCAGTTTAAAAATTTTATTATCAAACTTTAAATACTATCATTAATAAGTAATATATAAATACCCTACATTTGCTTGAATAAATAAGCGCCTAATAGTTGCAGGAATTTCCATAATAATTAACTCCTGGAGAAACTTCCAGAGAAAGTGCTCAAAATATTCCTAGAAAAATTATTAAAAGAATTAATCACGAAGGAATTCCTTGAAAATATTATGCCTGAAAGATGTCACTGAGGAATTCCTAGAAGAATTCGCCACAAGAATTCAAGAAAGAATTACTAAAAGAATTTCTGGCTGAATTCCCGAAGGAAATCTTGAAAAACGCATAAAGGGTTTTTTTAGAAGGATTCACGTAAGAGTTTTTGGAAGAACTCCTTATATAATCAATGCCCATATAGTTCCGTTCAAATTAAACACTTCTAAGGGATTACTGGAAGAAATCTATAAGGAATTCATTTAAAAAATCCAAATGAAGATAAATTTTATAAGAAATACTAGATATTATCTATTCGGTATTCCTCACATACACTTTTCTGACAATTCTTATCGGATTTTCTGTACGGGTTTCATGGAGAATTCCCAAACAAATTCCATCCACCGACCTAATTTAGGACACAAGCTGTGGAGAAAATCCACAATGAACTTCTGGAAGAAACAAAGCCATTCTGATTATGTATTTAAGTATTAGTTTCTTTGCAGAAGTTTCGAAAAAAAAATAATCGCCAATAATTCTACACACCATGGGTATTGTTGTTTCCAATATCAAAACCTATAATCAAACTCCATAAATTCAAAAGTTAAATGTAAATAGGTTACGTTTATATAGGTCCTACGTTTACTCGCGGTTATGTTTAAAACATTACCCATTGTTCTTTTTTTGTCAGATGAATTGAAATACAGTAAACTCTTCTAACTTGATGTTCTGCAAGTCGATATTTTCACTTACTCGAAATTCCTTGAATATAGCATACTGCATTCCCTCCGTAAGTCGATACCTCCCTTAATCGAAATGAGAAATAAGAAATGCGAAATGAGAAGTAAGACCAAGAAGAAGAAATGAGAAGTGAGAAGTGCTAAGTGAGCTTTTTTCTTCCTTATTCCCTTTTCCTTATTCCTTTCTTCTCCTTGCCTCCCTCTTCTTTCTACTTTCTTCTATCTATTTTAGAAAGAAGTGAGAAGTGGAAGGTAAAAAGTGAGAAGTAGGAATTTAGAATAAAGAAGTAATTAGTGAGTAGTGAGCAGTGAGAAGAGAGAGATGAAAAGTGAAAAGTGAAAACTGAGAAATGAGAAATTCAAAGTGAGAAGTGAGAAATGAAAAGTGAATGTGAGAAGTGAGAAATGAGAAGTGAGAACTGAGGACCGAGGAGTGAGAAGTTGAATGTGACTGGTGAGAAATGAGATGCGAGAATTGTAAATTTGGAAATTAGGCTTTATTTTTTACAATTGGGTCCTGAAGCCCTATATCGTTTATGGATGCAAACGATAGATAGTGCATCAGTCAAGAATACATAAACCGATGTTATATAAATTCTAATAATAGTCGAAGTCAATGAAAATGATATATTTGTGTTTGAGACTTTTAAAGACATGGTTTGGGCTAAGCAACGTCTGTTGCTGAAAAGGCAACATATCAGAACGATCAAACCATAAGCCCAAAACGTCAGGTCCATATATTAACTGTCAAAGGTTGAATCAAGTGCCCTGCGGTATTTTGCTAGTGCGTTTGATTCATTTTATTCCGTACGTCAAACAAGACCGTAAATGTCGAGGAAGCATTTTCCATCTATTTTTAAATTTCAAATTGAACAATGTTTCTTTTGACTTTTGAGTGGGAAGAATGATTAACTTCATCGTTCCCGGAAAGAAAATCAAATATCAATTTTTCATTTTAGGACCCAATTTCCTTCATTCATATTTTTGCTCCCTTTCTCCTTCCCTTACCTATGATCTTTTTCTTTATTTTCTCTTTTCTCTACTTCCTTCCTTCTTCCTTTTCCTCTATCCTTTCCTTATTTATTTTTATTCCTTCCCTCTTCCTTCTACTTTCTACCGTAATTTTCCAAAAAAATTGGAGTGACAAAATCGGGTCGAAAACGTGATAAAATCGGGAATAGACAAAATCGGGGAGTGACAAAATCGTGTCAATACTGTATGTTCAGTTAAGTCAATATTTTAGAATTTAGACATTTTATGTTTTCGATAAATAAAAAAATATTTAGATATGTACTATTCTGCCCATAATTTCATAGTTGACGTAACCACCATTTATTTTTTTGCGCATTCATCTTACTTAAAGGCGTGAAAGGGTAACTTAAACACTGTAACATCGATACGGTACTTGTTTAAAACCTCATTTACGTGTTTACGAGTTGCAATATTTTAATTTGCGATGTTTGTTCTTAAATCATTCCAAATATGTACGTGTGAAAGTGCGACGGTTGTTACGTCAACTATGAAATCATGGGCAGTATTTTATGCATTGAAATAAAAATTCATGATATGAAATTGCAAATCCCAAAACTGCTTCGAAGCCGTATGTCACCGATACTTTAATTTTATTGTACGGTAATGATCCCAGCCGGAAAGACCAGTTTACTTTAACATCTTGATTGGACGGACACAATCCAACCGCAATCAAGCTCACACAAAGATTGCTTCCATTCCGTTTTTGGCACGTCCTTGATGGAGGAAGATGAGACTCTGACAAAAAAACACACACAATATTCCAAGTCCTACGCGCTAAACTCAATCCAGTGTGAACTCAATCTGAAACTTGTACGTTTCAAAAACGAATGCTTTGGGTGCTGCTGCTAACATGCTGTCGTCGTACTTCCACCATCTTCAATTCTGTGATAGTTTTGGAGACGTGAGAATGGGATGGGGGATGTTGCAAGACCAAATTTACTTCGTAAACAATGTTCCAAGACGTTTCGTTTGCTCCGCACTGCGACCACTCAGGCCGCTGACTAACAAATTCTCGAGAAAACGTCTCCCCGGCGCAGTGTGTGACGATGTCGTGAATAATACGATGGTGTCAGTATCGGTGCTGCCGCAGCAACCGTTAGATCGAAATCCTCCCAATAGCCATATGAATCATGTTTGGGCAGGGGAGATGACGTGTGAAATAGACGAAATTCTATTTTGAGAGGTACCACTTGAAGGAATCGAGACTCGAATTTGTTTTGAAGGCATAAATCTTCGGACTACCGATAACAGACATCCGTTGGCTTTCCCATCATCTATGAAGTTGGTGGCCACCGCCCGTCAAATGTGTCATGCTGCTCGCATTGCTCCTCATACGTAGCGCGGTCCCCGTTCGTCGCGGCACTTGTTTGAGTGTTCGCGAAACGCGATTATCGTCCGTGGTTTGAGTGACACAGAGCCCCACACGCCCAGTTTTCTCAGACTCGCGGTTTGATGATGGTACAGCAGCTACCTTCCATACTAGTCACATTCGGTTCCATTTGTATTCAAAAACTATCGGACTGGTTCACCATCAACCGGCCAGCAGCAGCACGTTAGCGCTCACAAATACCAACCAAACAGAGCGCGAGGGGCCAGCAGCAGCAGGGTCGGCGTTGATTCGATCATTCGCTAACAGGTTTTCTCGTCGCTGACTGACTGACTGAGCGGGTTGACCGTCTCGTTGTGGTGCACTCTCGCAATGACAGCACCCTCGTTCTACGAATGCGGACCAACAAATGGATGTGAGAAATTCTTGGATTTCCACTGGTTTCATTGCGGCATTTTCTCGTGGCAAATTTGTAAATAAAGTGTTTCGTTGTGACCTTACGAGTTGACGGTCGTGATAAAGATTATGTCATGGCTATTTAAATCGACTTGGCTGTCGGCGAATCGTCACATCGGGATGATCGGTGTTGTGAGCTGTGCGACTGTGGTTCACGAAGAATTTTCAAGGTTGGGACGGGTGTTTCGTTCTTTTTTCGACATTTTTTGGACAGAAAAGTTTTATGTAGACTGTTAGTCTAGAGAAGAACATTGTGATTTTATTTTAGTCCTGATGTATCAGTAATAATGGCTATGACAGATTCCGTTTAATTATTATTGTTATTCAAACGACGATAACGGAGAATCGACTAGACTTTAAACGAGGCTCAGAATAAATGGGTAAGCACCACTTAAGAGTTGAGCGGTGTTGAATAATTTGTTTCTAAGATATAGGTATTTTCAACGAAAGGATTTAAAATGATATTGTAATTTTATCCATTTAAATTTGTTCCCGTAATTGGGGTAACAATAGGCCTAATTTAATCACAGATACGGACCATTTTCATACGATAGGTAGCTATTAGAGGATGTCATCGTAGGGTATCAAAATTGGATTTGTTTACTTTCTATTTGTAGGCCATTATCAGGGTGAGAATTGACCTTTCCCATAAAACATTTTCATTCGCTCAATCGATTCTTTTATTTATAAAAGGTAAAATTTTCCAGAGAACCCGTATTTTATGTCGCCTCTGATTATTCTAAAAAATTAAAACAAAAACTCAAAGGTGCAGCACAATCCGGTTGTACGCTAGAGAGTAATAATTCACTTTGTTGCTTCCCGATGCTTAAACGATTGCATTTGTCATTTTAATAATCCTCCTAAATTTTAAGCAAATTTGGATTTGATTGTGCAAACGTCATTAGAAGTTTGTATGGAAATTACTGCGAAAATCGACCCTCATGTGAAAGACCGTTCCGTGAGGTTTAAATATAATAAATACGTTGACTACATAGAATACTTCCTAAGCTGAAAAGCAGTTGTCTTTGCAAAGCGATTTGTCGTTTGAGAGCTTGGTAATGAAGAAAACGAAAATACTTATTGTTGCCACACGAGAAAGCAACTGGGAGCCCGGACTATCAGTAACCATGATGTCAAAGTGATCGATGCCGGTCTACATCGTATGAGCTACCTGCCTGTCATCGTAGTGACGAAGCAGCGTTATATGAAGGCAATCTTTCTATTAGGAATTATTTATCCCATATTTCGAAGTTCTGTTTTGCAATTGTAAACTCTAAATTAATCCTTGAAAAGGTAGTGAATTCTTATCCGACGCGTATCATATACACTTTCTGAATTCGATCATGTATGTAACACAATATTGTTTAACTTCTTGCTAGGAGGCAATAAGCTCAATCTTAGTCCATGTAGACGCACCCGAGATCGCAGTATTTAGCTCAAGACAAAGCCCATTGTAACTTATCAATTACAGAATAAACTATTATAATCACATATTGTTTCTAGTATTCTACAAGCCATTCTATCGGTTAATTACGGGACCATTCAACAGAATTAGGTCACTGAAAAGTAATTCCTACTGTTAGAACCTATAGGAATACCGTCTTATCCCCTTAATACAATTTCAGTTTTGAAGCGTTTAATAAACTGCTGTTAGACTTCAGAAACTTTTCTCTTGTCCAGTGTCAACACTTATTATTGATATTTTGATTCTTTTAATTTGAATTTTCCACGATTCAATAATTCCTTAATAACTTTTCTTACAAGCATCAATCGCAACAAAGACGACCTGTTTCCTTGAAACATTTTCTTATGTTGTCAATATACTTTTATATTTTAAAAGTTTTATTGGAAGCGTTGGGGAACGGTTTTCCATAAGAGTTGCTGTTTTTATAGTAATTTTCACACCAACTTCAAACACTCAAATTACATCCAAATTAGCTAAAAAATTAGAAGGATTTTTAAAATGTCAAACACAATCTTTGAAGCATCGAGAAGTAAAGAAGTCAAAATTTGAATCACTCTATTGTACGCAAAGGTTAAGAAGAACTATACGTAGCTTTACGTTATTGTTTCAGTTTTCGAATCTGTAAATTCCGGTCAGTCCTGGTGCATGCTAAAGATAGCCTCACACCTCCCGAATTTTCCATTTTTTATCGGATTTTGGTCCCATAAAATATGGGGCCGGGATTTTGATTTTCCGTGTCCACATTCCGTCAATCCGGCCTTTTACGAATAACGCGGGAACAAAATCTGTGGACATGATACACGAGGTGTAAGGTTGCCTTTAAGTCGACTTTCCCTATTTTTATTAGTGCACGTTTCTAATCACGCCGGGGTCACATTTGCCCGATTCTGAACACACATCAGGCCAATCCTTCCTGCCGTCGTGAAAATATTTAATTTTTTTTTTCAATTTAAAAAAAAGTAAGAGGTTTGTAAAATATGGATTCTTTGAGAAACTTGACCTTAAATGATAATAGACTCAGACAATAAAACGGGACGTTACAGACGCTTTGTATTGTTATGAAAATTCCTCTCAATTTAACTTTCTTTCGTATATAAAACATAAAAGTGGTTTTGAAAAGGATCAATAATGCTTCTTTCCAGTCACTAACAGCAGCAAAGTAAATCAGAATTTTGCGAGATAAATTACCTTGATCGTTAAATTCTCAGCTGCAACCACCCCGACGACCACCGCTGATACTGATGGTATTCCGTCGATACCGGTGCCTTCGTTGCTGAGCTGCTGTGTCCGCTCTCCGTGAAATCTTGTGAGGATCTGAGGATAGAATCCCGCCAGTTGCTTGATTTTGATTTTGATCCCTAAACTTTTTTTTAACAATTATCGATAATAAAAAATTAAAAATCAATACTATAAGAAAACTATGTAGAAGCGTTGACTCGTTTTTGATTGAATGATCCAAAACAATTGAAAATTCATCGAGAAACGGTTGAGATATCAACGTTCAAAGTCGATAATATTTTCGTGACGCTCTTTGATTTTTGCAAATAAAAAGCGTACCATGATATATGAAACACAGACGTCCTATGTCAAAAATCGAATCGGCTGCGAATTTCTTCTGTAGCTCCTCCAGAAATTCTTTCAAGAATTCATTCAGAATATTTCCAGGAGTTTTAACCATAATTGAGTTTTAACCATAATAAGTTCCTCGAGGAATTCCTCTGGAAGTTTTCTTCAGAAATTCCTCTAAGAATTCATTCAAAATATTTTTCATCTCCCAATCGATCTCCGGAGGAATGAAGTCCCTTCGAAAGTTCCTCCAGAAGTTCCTCAGGATGTTCCACCACGAATTCCTCAGGAAGTTCTTCCGGGAAGTTCCACCTGGAATTCTTCCAAAAATTCAATAAGAATATTTCCGGAAGTTTAAACAAAAATTCCACCTCCGGAAGAAGGAAATTCCACCGTAAGATGTTCCAGGAATTTCTCCGGAAGTTCTTCCAGCATTTCCAACGAAAAATCCTCCAAGAATTCCTCCGGAAGTTTCTCCAGGTTTTCCACCAGAAGATCCTCAAGCAATTCCTCCGTAAGTTCCTCCAGGAATCCCTCCTAAAGTTCCTCCACGAATTCCTCGGGAAGTTGCTCCAGAAATTTCTTCCGGAAGTTCCTCCAGGTATTCCACCAGAAGTTCCTCCAGAAATTCTTCGGGAAGCCCCTCCAGGAAGTTCCTCAAGAAATTCCACCGGAAGTTCCTCCAGAAATTCCTCCGTTAGTTCCTCCAGAAATTCCTACGGAAGTTTCTCCAGGAATTCCTGTAGAAGTTTCTTCAGAAATTCCTCTGGGAGCTTCACCAGAAATTCCTCCAGAAGTTTCCCCATGACTTCCTCCGGAGGACCTCCGGAATCCTCCAGAAAGCCCTCCTTAAGTTCCTCAGGAAGTTCCTCCAGAAATTCTTCCAAGAATTCATTCAGAATATTTCCGGAAGTTCAACCAAAAATTCCACCTCCGGAGGAATAAAATTCCTACAGGAATTCGTTCGGAAGCTCCTCCAGGAATTCCTCAGGAAATTCCACCAGGAATTCCTCCGGAAGTTCCATCAAAAATTCCTCCAGGTACTCCGGAAGTTCCTTCAGAATTTCCACCGTAATTTCCTCCAGCAATTCCTCGGAAAGTTCCTCCACGAATTCCTCGGGAAGTTCCTCCAGAAATTCATACAGAAGTTTCTCCAGGAATTCCTCCCGAAATTCTAAGAATTCCTGCGGAAGTTCCCCCAGGAATTTCTGCAGAAGTTTCTTCAGAAATTCCTCTGGGAGCTTCACCAGAAATTCCTCCAGAAGTTTCTCCATGACTTCCTAGGGATGACATCCTCCAGGAATTCCTCCGAAAGTCCCTCTGGAAATTTCTCCGGAAATTCCTCCAGGAATTCCTCCGGAAAATCCTCCAGGAATTCCTCGGAAAGTTCCTTCAGAAATTCCTCCGGAATCCTCCAGAAAGCCCTCTGTAAGTTCACTCGGTGTTGAACTTAGTCTGTAGTTTAAAAAAACACCTTAATAAAGATTAAAAAAAAACCTCTGTAAGTTCCTCCAGAAATTTCTCCGGAAGTTCCTCCAGAAATTCTTCGAAGAATTCATTCAGAATATTTCCGGAAGTTCAACCAAAAATTCCAATTCCGGAGGAATAAAATTCCTACAGGAATTCATTTGGAAGTTCCTCCGGGAATTCCTCAGGAAGTTCCACCAGGAATTCTTCCGGAAGGTCCTCCAGGAATTCCTGCGGAAGTTGCTCCAGGAAGTTCCTCCAGAAATTCCCCCAGATTTTTTTTTGGAAGTTCCTCCAGAAATATCTCCATAAGTTTCTCCAGGAATCCCTCCGGAAGTTCCTCCAGGAATTTTTCAGGAAGTTCCTTCAGGAATTCCTACGGAAGTTCTTTCAGGGCTTCCTCCGCAGGACTTCTTCAGGACTTCCCCCAGTAATTCCTCCGAAAGTTCCTCGGGAAGTTATTCCAGAAATTTCTCCGGAGGTTCCAACAGAAGTTCCTCCAGGATTTCCGCGGTAAGTTCCGTCAGGGGGGAAGCCCCTGGAATTCCTCTGAAAGTTCCTCCAAAGAATTTCTCCGGAAGATCCTCTAGGATTTTTTCCGGGAGTTCATTCCTCTTTCGCAATCTTTCTGGAGTCCACAAATTTGGAGTAACTTAAAGTTAAGAAAATTATTTTGAGCTTTTTAGTGGAATGTCTTCACTTGTCATAAGACGAGTTTGTACAATCCCATTGAAATTCCACCACTTAATTGTATCTTGACAGATACGTATTTCGACCTCAACAGTAAGGCCGTCTTCAGTGTCTCGTATTTGACTCAACTTCGAAAGTCGAGTCAAGTACAAGACACTGAAGACGGCCTTACTGTTGAGGTCGAAATACGTATCTGTCAAGATACAATTAAGTGGTGGAATTTCAATGGGATTATACAAACTCGTTTTAGGACAAGTAACTTAAAGAATTTTTCCAGAAATTCCCAATCAAATTATTTTTTTACGGATTTACAGTAATTTCTTAAAAAATCCCCCATGAACTATATTATTTAGAAAACTATAAAAGAATTACATCTGAATTTCTTTATAAATTCACAAAAACCTCTAGGCAAATCTTCCGGGAATGCCTCAGGCTTTCTCCTTGAAAATTCCTCCATGAATTCTTGGAAAATCTTTCAGGAATTCTTTGGAAGTTCCTTCAGGAGTTATTCTTGAAATTTCTAAATGAATTCCATTGGACATTGTTCAGGTTATTTCTCAGGAAGCTTCTTCCGAAAAATTCTTCTAGAACGCCTTCGGAAATTCCTCCCAAAACTATCTAACAAACTCGACCTTCCAGAAAAAAATCCTACCAGAGGTTCCTTGAACGTTTCTCCAGGTATTCCTCACGAAAATTCACACTGAAAACCCTTAAGCATTTCATCCGGGAAATTCTAGTCTGGCGAATTGGCTTGTTAAAAATATGTAATTCCGACAAGAAAACACCCATATTAATCCACCTAGAAGTGGTAATGCCTTTCTCGTACATCGACTACCACGTAACAACAAATGACACAACTAACGGCACGCCACCGGGCTTCAACGACTTGTAAAATTGCAGTGAGGATGGGTCATTAGGCCGAAGGCCAATAGACCTTGCCCGATGTTTCGGCCATTGGATCTGGTCTTTTTCAAGGAAAAAAAAAATTGATCGTATTGACCATTTTTTACGCTTGAAAAAGACCACATCCAATGGTCGAAACGTTGGGCAGAGTAAAACGCTAATAGTTTAATGGTTTTATAAGACTGAGATAGCCAAAATCTCTACATAGTTTTCAATTAATAACAGAGGAAATGCTAATAGAATAATAGAATAAGTTGAAAAGCAGCCCAATCCGAGCAGAAAAAAATAACTCAATAATATCTAATTCTGTTATTAATACCATACTCTGTCATGAACTAGCCTTGCATAAGAGGTAAAATACCAAAAAAAATTTCTTGATTGATGGCTTGTGAGGGAAGTCAGATTTTTACTTTTTTTTGTGGAAAAAATGTTTAATTTTGATACACATAGTTAAGTTTGCCATTTTAAGGTGTTTTTATGAGATATTGCGAAAAAAAGATTCAGCTGCCGGTGGGACTTGAACCCACACTATTCCATTAAGTACACGGACGTATTACCAATTATAAAACAGCTGCCCTTGCGAGAAGTTGTTCCATAACCAGCTAATAACGATGGGATATCAGTCAATTCCCCTTATCTATCAAATCTGCTTTGGCAAAATTTCACACCTCTTCTCTCTACCCAACAGGTAGCCGGATCTTCTTTCGCAATCTATATTAATAAAAACGAAATGGTCTGTGTTCGTATCCGCATAACTCGAAAACGGCTGAATGGATTTTCTTCATCCCTTCAGCAAATATGTTCGTTATCGTTTCCGACGGGTTTATATGATATTTCCTCATGCAAAAATCACGAATAAGGTTGACCAAATCGTGAAAAGCTAAAATTAAAAACCCAGATTAATCCACCTAGCGGTGATAGTGCCTTTCTCGTTTCTTGCGAGTGAGTAATTTCTTCGCACTTGTGGTATGAAAAAAAGTATTTTGGTCATAACTTCTAAGCCCATAGTCCGATCGGGTCAATTTTCAATAGGAAACAAGATTCTGCGTCGAATGCAATTGGTTGCGACCAAATCGGTTAGGGATAAGTGCCTGAAAAATGAGCTAGACTTTTTGCGCACACACACATACACACGCATACACACACACAGACATCACTCGAATTCGTCGAGCTGAATCGATCGGTATATAACACTATGGGTCTCCAGGCCTCCTATAAAAAGTTCGTTTTTGGAGCGAACATATAGCCTTTACGTATACTTTGTATACGAGAAAGGCAAAAATCAAACCAAATGAACCTTATACTTTGGTAGTCCTTCAGATTCGGAGATTCATTGTTGACGGCGGTATCGGTGCAAAAAAAAATAATCCCAATATCAAGGATCACGGTTTTGAGCGGCTGAACCAATATTGGAAAAAAGTAAATTAAACTTAAATTACTCAATTAAAATACAAATGTAATTCATATTTACATAAATCATACTTGGGTTTAATTTAAATAAAATTCCAAGTTTTTTTCATCAAATTTCTGATTTTATCAGATTCAGATTGGATTTGCATTTATTTTGATAAAATTTAAAGGAATAAACTAAAATAAACTAAACTATTTTTCTATTGGGTGGAGTTATTTAGTTTATAGGATAAGATAATTAGGACTAACATATAAGAATTTCACGAGTAGCTAGGAGGATTTCGATTATTCTCAACCCATTCTTGCAATCAACATTTAGAATTTGCATAACGTTCTCCATGAAACTACTTTGAATCAATTAATATCAATAAGCTCAACAAATTTCAAAAAAGTTCCCCCAAAAGTAGTTATGTTGTAGTGGTATCAGGAGGGACCCATCCCCGTATCCATATCCCAATGTTTGTGTTTACTGCACCTTATTAGCTATTCCGGCGGGGAGCCACTGCTGGTTGCTGGTTGCTGCTGCGTTCTTCGTCAAACCACAAAGCACGATGGGTATCTGCTGCTGCTACTCGCGCCACACACACCTTTTCTTCAATGACGACGGCGAAGGTGATTATTTTTTTCCCTTTTTTTTCTCTTCGGTGTCACACTTTTATTCCAGCACTAAAGCGCTCACCAACACCAACAACACTCACTATTTGAATGGAGCGCTGCTACGTTTCAGGAAAGGAAAAGGCGCACTTTTCCGCACTAAATTGTAATAAATTTGCTCCTCACTTGTCGTTTTCTTATTAGAATCTAGAACGTTTATAGGGAAAAACAAAAATTGCCTAATGAAGAAAATTTAATAACAACACCTTTTGATTGTTGATTGTTCCGTTCAGTCATTCACTTGAATTGCGAAGGCCAATTACAAAATGCTACATTGTTAAATTGTTTTCAATTCCATTAGAGCATAAATGCACCTTGATTCAAACAAAAAGTAATCACTGCATTTTCTTCATTTCTTTTAGCACCTGGACATTCGCAGCACAATTATTGAAACCAAAACGTACGCTTCGATCTTCTTTTTTTGGCTGTTTAACTTGTTTCTTTTTTGTGGGCAGATCTGCGCCTTTACCACGTATGAAGCGAATTTTGAGGTTTTCACACAATGGGACAAGAGTACCTACGGAACGGGACATGAAAATTTTAGACAAAACTTGTTGCCTTTATGTATGTGATTTAAAAAAATACTGTTCATATTAAACGGGCAGGATTACGTTGAAAAACCCTTAATAATCCACCTGACCGAGATGATGAAAAAAACATATTAGAAAAGTCGAACGAACGATCCAGGTAGATACATTCCATTATAACTATCAATTTATTTGCATTCATAAAAATGGATTGCAGTAATTTTTTTGATTTTGAAATATTTTTAACTAAGGAGGGACTTTTGCGGAAAAAAGTTATTTAGCCATAACTTTCTTGTTCTGTTCAAAAGTTGAATTTCCATTGATAAAAACAAATATAATGAAGAAAGTTAATTGAAAACTTATTCAATTCCAGTTCCTACACTTTTCCCATTTTGCACCAGTGTGTTCCGAGCGTCGCGAACCGCGAATAATTCCTGTTCTTCTTTTTCTTCGTTCGCGACGATGATGATTAATAACTCGATTGATGATGTGCACAGACGCTCGAACTTGGTGCCTGTGCTACATTGGCGTCAGTCTACCTTTTGCCCCAATAAAAACAGTGCACTAATGAATGAATTTTCACGCAACGATGTTCCTTTGTGCGTTCCACGCAGAACTTTTTTTCTCCCGAATCAAATTCACCGAAAAATTTGGCTCTCGTTGTTTTGAACCGTTCGACTTTCACGCGATTCTCTTCACCGTCGACTCCACACCCCAAAACTCAAAACAAGACAACACAGCGGTGCGACCGAGAGGGCAGGTGAGCTCACCGCGGACCAAACCCCAAGCGGGGAAACAAGATAGATACAAGGATACAAAAATACGCACGAACACAAACGCAACGAAAATCGAATAAACCGGGCCCGGGTCAGTGGGGGAGGCGGGCGCGGTAATGCACTTCACTCACGATTGGTACCGTTCGCTTTCAATCAACGAAAACACGTCCACTCGGCTCAGCGTTCGCGATGCGATTGAGAATGGAAACCGTTGCTCCGTTGGCGTTCGGTACCGGTCGTTGATGGCGCAGTCGGATCGGCTTCGGACATTGATACAGGGTGGTACATGATATTGATTTTATTTTATTTAACTTCAAACCGCCGATTATTGGCGGAAATCCACAAATAATTTGATTTAGTTTTAAGATTTTAATGTGCGCACATAACTAAGACGCACTTAAAATAAATAAGCATGAGCAGTGTTGGTAAAAATACAAATTTTCAAATCTCATCCACGATTCAAATCAAGCGCGAGACAAAACCCACCCGACTCATGGCCCAGAGAATCGTCCATGATTCGACTCGTGATTTCAAGACAAAATTTTCAAAACGACTTATCTGCTTTTGTAAACAAAGATTCAAACGACGATTTGACGAATCTGATAGCTCTCCCACGCAAACCAACACCATCAACAGGTAGCGGAAATCGGATTCGTCTAATCGTCGTTTGAATCTTTGTTTAAAAAAGCAGATAAGTCGTTTTGAAAATTTTGTCTTGATTTGCATCGTTGCGTGATTTCTGCGTGTTCTTCTACGTTAAATTAATCGGAATAACTTTCTTTACTTAAAACAATGGATAATAAATCCATACGTAAACATAAAATATGCCCCGATTGGAACTTTCGTTTCCCTGTCCTGTGTCCAGCGAGATGCTGGGCACAGAAACATTCCGCGGAGGCCGGGGATCATTTCGCGGAGGTGGCGAATTCCCGCTTCTTGGGTCTATCGCAAGTGATAACCAAGGGGTTTATTTCACTGTGATTGAACGTGTCGATGAAGAAAATCCGTCGCTATAGTGGGGATATCACCATTTCTGGTTGGAGGAGTTAAAAATGCTGTGGGGAATTATGAAGATTCGCGTTCGGAGATGGATGGTGCCCGTTATGTGGTGAAAGTTCGTGGTAACAATAAAATGCAGAAATTATTGAAGATGAAGTGTTTGTCAGATGGTACCTTGGTTTTTTTTACTTGCAGAAACACACAAAAGCACAGTCAAACTCAATTTGATGTGTCAGAGTTTATAACCCCTTGCCATCGAATCTATAAACTGCATAGTTCATAAACGACATTACCGTAAATTGAAAAGATATTTTAGTTACAAGATAAAGATTGTCGCCGCTGCCCGGAACATATTTTGCTGGTGAGGATGGGGTGCTAAATGTCAATGAAGGAAAAATACATATGATTTGACAGTTCGGTACCCAACATGTTTCGGACAGCAGAACAAAGGGAACCGAAGCGACAATCTTTATCTTGTAACTAAAATATATTTTGTAAATTGTTATTGCAAAAATTGTCTCTCTTAAAATTTGTATATGAATAATGCAAGAAATACTTACTTGATACTTGATGGGCTACAGCTCTTCGATGAACCTACGCCGAATGGAGTATCCTTCTCCACTGGACTCGATCCTGGGCCAATCGCTTCCAGTCGCCCTGAACATTGAGCGCCCTCTGGTCCTCTTCAACTGCAAAAAGCCATCGTGTACGCGGCCTTCCACGAAGCCTGCGGCCTCTTCCGGGTTCTCTACTAAATATTATCTTCGCTAAACGTTCTTCCGGCATACGAACAATGCGACCAGCCCACCGTAGTCTGCCGTGTTGTATAAGCTTAATAATATCCAGCCCTTTATACACCTGGTACAATTCGTGATTCATGCGGCGCCGCCAGATACCGTTCTCCTGTTTACCGCCGAGTATTGTCCGCAGCACCTTACGCTCAAACACTCCGAGAGCTCTCCGATCAGCCTCCTTTAACGTCCATGTCTCATGGCCGTATAAAGCCAGCGGAAGAATCAGAGTAGTATACAGCGCGAGTTTTGTTTTCGTTTGCAGACTACGGGACTCAAGCTGGTTACGAAGTCCGTAATAAGCCCTATTTGCAGCTACAATACGCCTTTTCACCGGGTAACATCATTATCGCACGTCACTAATGTTCCAAGATACACAAGTTCTTCTACCACTTCAAATTTTTCACCATCCAGTACCATTTCGCTACCACCACCACTAATGAACCCACGTTGATTGCCAGCGACCATGTACTTCGTTTTGCTGGTATTGATCGTGACGAGTCCAATCCTCGCTGTCTCCCTCTTAAAAGGCACAAAAGCCTCTTCCACGGCACGGCGATCAATTCCGATAATATCTATATCGTCCGCAAATCCCAGGAGCATATGCGATTTTGTGATAATGGTACCGCTTCTTTGCACACCAGCTCTCCTAATCGCTCCCTCGAGCGCTGTATTGAACAGTAGATTCGAGAGTGCATCACCCTGCTTTAATCCATCTAAGGTAACAAATGACGTCGATATTTCATCCGCAACTCTTACACTTGATTTCGATCCGTCCAACGTTATACGAATCAGCCGTATCAGTTTCGCCGGAAAACCATGTTCAAGCATAATTTGCCATAATTCATTCCGCTTCACTGAATCGTACGCCGCCTTGAAATCAATAAACAGATGATGTGTCTGCAAGTTGTACTCCCAGAATTTATCAAGGATTTGTCTCAGGGTAAACATTTGATCCGTCGTTGATCGGCCCTCACGAAAACCTGCTTGGTATTCGCCGACGAAGGACTCTTCAAGCGGTCTCAATCTGTTGAACAGAATACGGGACATAATTTTGTACGCCGAATTAAGGAGGGTTATTCCTCGGTAATTGGCACACTCCAGTCTGTGCCCTTTCTTAAAGAGAGGGCAAATGAGGCCGTCCAACCAGCTAGCAGGCATTTCCTCGTCTTCCCATATTTTTGACATAATATGGTGCAGAACTTCATAAAGCTGCTCACTGCCATGTTTGAGAAGTTCAGCCGGGAGCTGGTCCTTCCCGCAGCCTTATTGTTTTTCAGCTCTTTAACAGCTTTTTTAACCTCATCTAGTGTAGGTGACTCCACAGCTTGTCCATCGTCGCTAATATTTATTCTGTTCACCGATGCACCGTCACTTCCTCCATTCAACAAAGTCTCGAAGTGTTGCTTCCACCTGGCAGCCACTTCAGTTTTATCTGTCAGCAAATTCCCTTGTTGGTCGTTGCACATGACGGGAGATGGCGCTGTCTTTCTCCGCACGCCATTGACAGACTCATAAAACCTCCGCATATTGTTCTGCTCCATTTTTTCCTGCGCCTCACTAAAAACTTGTTCATCGTACTCTTTTTTCTTCCTGACGTGGGTTCGTTTTTCGGCTGCTCTTTCTTCCTTGTACCGATCTCTATTCGATCGGGTACCCGACACCAACATCGGGCTTCTGGCAACGTTCTTCTCGTCTGTCACTCTCTGACACTCCACATCGAACCAACCCGTCCTGGGTCGTCTCTGTGCAGTGCCTACCACTTCTCGTGCTGTTGTGCTCACCGCTCCATGGATCGACTTCCATAGATAGTTGATGTTGTCGCTAACGTTGATTGCACTTATCCGTTCGTCGAGCTTCTGGCGGTACTCAGCCGATACTCCTTCCGCCGACAATCGCTGGATATTGTAACGCATCGTTCGCTGTGATCTTTCGTTCGATACAGTTGACAACCGTGATCGAATTTTACTGACAACGAGGTAGTGATCAGAGTCAATGTTCGGACCTATGAGTGTCCGCACATCGATAACATCCGAGAAATGGCACCCATCCACCAGAACATGGTCTATCTGGTTGCAAGTTTCACCATTTGGGTGTCTCCAGGTGTGCTTTCGGATGTTCTTTCGTGCAAAGTAGGTGCTACTGATAGCCATCCCTCTGGCAGTAGCAAAATTTACTAGCCGTAGGCCGTTGTCATTGGTAGCGGAGTGAAGGCTCTCCCTACCGATTAGGACGGAAAAAGTCCTCTCTACCGATCTGAGCGTTAGCGTCTCCGATAACAATTTTCACGTCATGCTCCATAGGCACTCTCCATAGGCTTTATCAAGACATTCGAAAAACGCGTCCTTCACGTCGTCGGATTTATCGTTTGTCGGTGCGTAAACGTTGATTAGGCTGTAATTGAAGAATTTGCCCCGTATCCTCATCACACAGATTTGTTCGCTAATGGGTTTCCACCGCATCATTCGCTTCATCTGCTTGCCCATCACTACGAAACCAACTCCATGCTCTGCTTTTCCACTGCCGCTGTGATAGATGTTATACTTGAATGCAGTGTTGGTCATGGGGTCCACGGCTCGGAATTCACGTTCTCCGGATCTAGGCCATCGGACTTCTTGAATACCAGCCACGTTCACTCCAACCTTCTGCAGTTCACGTGCCAGAAGGTTCACTCGTCCAGGTTCATTTAGGGTCCTGACATTCCAGGTACCGAGTTTCCAATCATAGTCCTTATTTCGTTGCCGGGTCGGTTGCCAAAAATAACGTTCTCTTTTTCTTCTATCTCCATTTTTCCTGGTATTTGAGAGGCTTCAGTAAGCTACCTTACCGGGGTCGCGTTACCTACATCGCGATGATGGGGCTGCCACCTTAGATATAGCTGACGCGATACAGCATTTCGTTAATCAGCCGCTGGGTACCAGGCAGACGCTGTTTGAGCCGCACCTCCTGGTGAACAGACGCTCGAGGCGTACCTTCTCACTCTAGCTGATGTCAGAAGGACAACAGTGCCCAGGCTGCACTACCAGCTAAGTACACAACCCTTAGCTGGCGGTCTTTTGTCATCGGACGACCCGTGGAAGCGTGGGATAGGGACTTGTGGGGACCAGAGCTCTGTTGGGCGCTCCTTCCTTGATGTCAACACACTTAAAATAAATCGCCGAATTCGGTAAAATTTTACCGAAATCTCAACAGCAGAACTGTTTGGAAAATAATTTAACTGATTTTCGGTGATTTTGACAGTTGAGCAATGGAGAAAATTACAAAAATCTGTAAAATAAATTACTGAACAGTTCTGCTGTTGAGATTTCGGTAAAATTTACCGAATACGGTGAAATGAGTTAAGAGTGAACCCACCATTTTGCAAGAAATGACTCGAGAAATGATTCAAGATGAATACACCACTAGGTGTTCCAATCTGCCAAATTCACGATTCAGCCATCTTGGATTTTAGTATGGGAGAGCCAGCCGGTTTGTTTATGTTTTGCACCGAAAATGAATTTTTCACCCCCGCCTTCTTCTCGTCCATAAATTGAGCACATTGAAACACCTGGCTGTGTATTCATCTTGAAATAATTGTTCCTGAAATAAGGTTCTTTTTCCGAACAGTGTAACATTTGTGTATAATCGGGTTAGAATTGCGCTGTTCCAACTGAGTGTGTAGAACTTCGAATCAACGAAAAGGCTTTTCATAGCTTTTGCTGGCAGCACTTTCTCATCATTCATCGAAACTGAGTGAGACGCAATGACCATGAACGAAGGTCTTACGACGGAAACTTGTTGGCCTTGTTTTACTTCCTGCTTCAAAGGGAAGTTCTGATATGACGTCAATCGCACTGTTGTGTATATTCAACAGAGGGTGGAGAGAGACAAAATATCCCCAGCGCCAGACCTCTTCTGGTGAAAAGAGTGTCTTGTCTTCTTGCAGGGGATATCATCCGGCATTTTACTTTTCTTCCTGCAAGTGAGTATTCGGTTTTGCCTTTTAAAGCGTGACATTTTTTTGTGTTTTTCCGTGGAAAAAGGACTTATTTCGGTACTTTATTCTGTGATTTTTCAGCTACATCAACAGTCGAAGCAATAAAATCAGAAATGGGTGTGCAAGTAGTTACGCTAGCTGCCGGAGATGGTAAGTTCATTTTTTCCGCAAGCATTAACAAACCTTCAATGGCGTGTTCCTGCCGCAAGAAATTTCATTCAATAGTTTTTTTTTTTTGTCATCCCGCAGAGGCTACGTACCCAAAGACCGGACAGGTTGCCGTAGTGCACTACACCGGAACGTTGGCCGATGGAAAAGTGTTCGATTCCTCCCGCACCCGTGGCAAACCGTTCCGGTTTACTGTTGGTCGCGGCGAGGTCATCCGCGGATGGGATGAGGGTGTTGCCCAGGTGAGTGTTCCCCTAGTCGATGTCGTGATGTCGATTGAATCTAAATTTGAATGGTTCTTGAATGAGACTTCTTCGGTCCATTCACCTTTCAATTTTTTTTTTCAACGAGGGGTTATTATAAATGAATAGGAGAATGTGGGGTAGAATGGGAAAACAAATTGCAATTTTAATTACCAATTTTTTATTATCGCCTAGTTTCTTGTTGTAGTAACTGAAGGATACCGTGTTTTATAATCGATTATTTTATATATTTTTGTCATTTTCATGAAATCAAACCGATTATATTTTTACCAATATTCCATTATTTACAACCACTCAATCTATTATACTACAAAACCCATAACTAAATTTATCATTTCTTTCCAGATGTCCGTTGGACAACGTGCCAAATTGGTTTGCTCTCCGGATTATGCCTACGGCAGCCGTGGCCATCCAGGTGTCATCCCACCAAATGCCACCCTTACCTTCGACGTTGAACTGTTGAGGGTTGAGTAAATGTGCAGATGAGATATCATTTTATCTAAAACAATAGCAAATACAGCAATGAATCAAGAAACCGGAAGGAAACAGCAACCAACATACCACGAAAGGCGAAAAGTAAAAACCATCAACACAAACAGGAAATAATGAAGCAATCCTAGAATCCAGGTCTGATAAGGAAGCATGGTAATCATCAGTTCTTTAAATGTTATTTATGCGTCAAGCATCAACCAACCTACAATCGCTGTATTCAACGATCGATAATCAAGTCGTTTTGACGCGGTAATCGTTCATTGAGTTACACGCTCTCACAACAGGTTTTCAAACGACATTCAACTAGCTAAACAAATAAGCAAACAATGCATTTATGTGTAGCGATCTACTTCCATTTTATTCGGGCTGCCTCTTGGGAGCAGTTATTCCTATCTGGAAATTCCATCTACAATCGTAGCTAAACATTGCACTAAAACAGGATTGATGATGTCCTAAATAATCTTTTTTGCTCATCACATAGATTCGGGAGATGAATATTAACTTTAGAAAAACCAAAACACTTTTAAAACCAACACAAACCTTCACGGAGTTAGTAGTTATTGAACACGATAAAATACAGTTTTTGCTCCGGTAGCAATTCGGATATAATGTCGCATAAGGAAAATTATTAAAATATTATACATCTAAAAGTTTAATGGTGAATCACAAATTTAAACTCTGTGCTATCATGCATCAGCATTTAATCAACTCGTATTTAAAAACACTAAAAAGTACATATATTCCAAAAATATCGATAGCATTCGAATAAATTTTAGCAACGCCATTTAAACGTGATCCCTTGGCATGTTTCTCCTCACCGGATTCTAATCCAAGGTTCAGGACATTTATGATTGATAGCAGATTGAACAAAAAATAATGGAGTCAACATTCATACTATCTGATACCACAAATAAATACATTGAGATGAACAAATGTTGCACTTGTAGATGATCCGAAATATCATAAGAAAATTATTTTGAGCTTTTTAGTGGAATGTCTTCACTTGTCATAAGACGAGTTAATACAATCCCATTGAATTCCACCACTTAATTGTATCTTGACAGATACGTATTTCGGCGTCAACAGTAAGGCCGTCTTCAGTGTCTCGTGACTTAGTCGAGTCAAGTACGAGACACTGAAGACGGCCTTACTGTTGAGGTCGAAATACGTATCTGTCAAGATACAATTAAGTGGTGAAATTCAATGGGATTGTATTAACTCGTCTTATGACAAGCGAAATATCATGTCAGTTTGATGATGGTTTTGAAACGAGTATACATAAAGTCAATGTTGATCGGTTAAAATTTTTGTCTAATGTTGAACTCCCATAAGAAATGCACATTGCACGTGCGTTTAGCATTTGGCAATCGGGATTATTATGTGCCTTTGGCCCTCGCCTAAGTCGATGCAAAGATAAATTTCAACGGATTTGTCTCAGTCGCGAAAAAAACTTTCCGTTATAACTATTCGACAATTATCGAAATCGGCATTCTCGTGTCCGAACCCTAAAAAAAAAAAAACAAAAAATTGATTTGATGGTACGAAAGTATAAACAGGTCCACGGAAACCAATTTAGAGCAGCCAAACTGCAGGATCTCCAAAAAATAAATGCCCTGTTCAACGTCATTGTCAGGTGGAGCTATTATTTGAAAAAGAAATTCTACATTGTCTAGTGCTCACGCTGCCACCAGTACGGCCACGGAATGAGAAGCTGTGACCTGGAACTCCGTACATCATATTGCAGAAATGCCGCGAATACAACGTGCCCACACACATCATCTATTTATCGACTTCCAAACCGCATATGATACAATCGATCGGGATTGCTAATGCACGAAAACGGATTTCCGGATAAACTGATACGGTTGATAAAGGCGACGATGTGCGTAGTTCGAGTTTCAGGGGCATTCTCGAGTCCCTTCGAAACGCGCAGAGGGTTACGGCAAGGTGATGGTCTTTCGTGTCGGTTCTTCAACATCGCTTTGGAGGGAGTAATACCAGGGTGTCGACTACCTGGAAAAACCTGGAAAGTCAGGGAAAGTCAGGGAATTTCATTTTGGACCTGGAATGTCAGGGAAAGTCAGGGAAATTTCATTGAGGTCAGGGAAAAAAATCACAAAAGCCAATATTGCAAATTTATAGTGATTTTTTTTAATTCGAGCAATATACTAAACTAAGGACACTTATGACAATGAAATTCTGAACCAATTTTAATCCATTGAAAAAGGACCAATAAAGGTACTGAAACGTCGGATCGGAATTAATATAACTGCTGGTCATCAGACTGCATAGCCGATAAACAATACTCCGAGGCAGTTACAGTCGACAACCACCTCCACTATCAAGCTATAAAGCTTTTTTTGTGTGGCCGTTGGCAGTCTCTAGACCAAAAGTCTACTCCGGGCCCTTTTCATGTTCCCCATGGTAATCGAGTTTGTTTCTATTAATCACTAAACAATAACAGAGGTTCCAAAGCCATGTTGCTCAAATGGTCACTGTTGAGACCTGATCCAAATAGTTTTTTAAAGTCCTTTTTAATATTTTAGATTATTTAGTTAGAATGGTTTTGTATCGGAGTCAATTTAATTTTTTTGCAGTTTCCTTATTAGTAGCGTTTGAGTCATGTTCCCATCAAACAAAAGAAGTTCTGAAAGTTCGTTCAAATACTTTGATGATGATTATCAATCGCAAGAGTCATTCCTTATAAAATAATTTGATGTACATATGATAAAGCAAAATTTCATTTAAAGCTCTAATGAACTCTACTAACTCTAATGAAAAATCTAATATAGTACATTTCCTTTTGATAAAAATGTAACGCCCAAAAAATTATCTAGTGAAAACAGTCGAAACTGAATCAAATGGCTGAAATAGGCCATAGTTCAGAACAGTTCAACAAAAAATCATCAAACATGTTCAACCTACAATCAACAGCTAGATATTTGGAAGCTTGTTAAACGAAAACCCCGAATAGTATCTTGGTTGACCTGTGACGGCACTTTACAGCATCGGCCTCATCTCCTAACATGATTCTGAGGGTAATATTTTAAAAACATTCCGTGAACTTCCATATGATGATGGGCTTATAAAGTCATTGGTCGATCCTCACGTCCTTAGGTTGGTCATGTAGAGAAAATGATAGTGGATAAAAGCATCATATGGACTACCTCATGTACGTAGGTGGCGATGGTCTCAATTAAATCACATTAAATGTTACTCGATATTATATAATTATGCTCGGCCGCAAGAGGAGGATGATGTTGTTGTCAATGGTAATGTTTCAGTTTTACATTCACTGCTTTTGATTTTTATAAAACAATTTTATCAAGTATTCTGGTTGATCTTTAAGAATTTTGTCCAGAAATTACTACAGAATTCTCACTGAAACATAAAAAAAAAATTTTTTTCAAGAGCTTCGCCTCAAAAACTTGGTATGGTATTTACTCAAATTTGAATAGAATGTCTTCGTGAAGGGATTCATATAAAAAATATGCAAAGGAATCTTCTAACAGTTTGAGTTCTTTAAAAAACTCTGTTAGATGTTCCTTATTACGTTTCATTGCTTGTTGCAACTCTCTATAAATAAAACATTGCTGGAACTCCAAGACCATTTTTGAAAAACAACTAAAAATCGATAAAATAAATACAGTAGGTGTAACTCCCCTTAGCATTTGAGACTATTAAGAAAATTATTTTGAGCTTTTTGTGGAATGTCTTCACTTGTCATAATACGAGTTTGTACAATCCCATTGAATTCCACCACTTAATTGTATCTTGACAGATACGTATTTCGACCTCAACAGTAAGGCCGTCTTCAGTGTCTCGTACTTGACTCGTACTTGACTCGTACTTGACTCGTACTTGACTCGTACTTGACTCGACTAAGTCGAGTCAAGTACGAGACACTGAAGACGGCCTTACTGTTGAGGTCGAAATACGTATCTGTCAAGATACAATTAAGTGGTGGAATTCAATGGGATTGTACAAACTCGTCTTATGACAAGTGATTTGAGACTAGTTATGCCCCTTTAAAAAAAAACACTTATTTTTTGGATATTTTTCTATGGGACCATTAAATCTGCCGTCCCAAGCATATCTGTCCCATGTCGATTTTTATCATTTTTGAGTTTTATGCACCAAACGTTCTAAATTAATGTATATTTTATTGTGAACAAATAAATACATATAGTTTGTTCGAAAACTTGGCGAAAAAACATCGGGTCATTTTGTCCCATTATAGAATTTCCAAGCATAACTGTCCCATTGAAACAAATTCATATAACATGTATTAAATTACTTCGAAGAGGCCAATTTTCATTATCAAATCATTCAGAGAAAGAATATGGGTTGTGGTATAGTTTCAATGGGTAAAAAGGTTAATCCACCTAACATCGTTGATGCCTTTCTTGTGCATTATGAAAATTGAAAAGTAATAATTGAAGCATATTAAGATTATTTATATTAAAATTTGAGTGAGAATAGTCTCTCATTTTTATTCGCATTCTTTGTATTCATTTAGACTTTTTCTTCTTTTCTTGTTAGCATTACCATTTTGCATTCGTATATGATGAGGCTAACACGATAATACTTTTTATGCCTAATTGAACCCGAAAATTCCTTTGATCGTGAGTCCAACCAAGCCACCTAAGCATCATCGCTTTGTAGTCGTGCTTCTAATCGCATGGCTATAAGGTAGGCCCAATTAATTTACATATATACAAGATTTTTCCAATAGCTTCGAAAGTGACTAATCGATTTTCAATAGCAAACAATGGGGCCGAATTTCCCGTCGAGTACAACTTATTACGAATAAATGGTCCTTAACATGTGTTTACAAATGTTCACACACGCACCACACACAAGTGGAAGTTTCCACTCGACACATCAGATGCTAAATCTGAAATAAATTTTATAGGAATCATCAAACACCTTCGCAGTATTGCGGTATTGAGTTACCACGTAATCTGATTTTGATGCTTCTTCCAAAAATCCATCTGCGCTGAAACATAATTCACCTGAACCAGTGGCGTTGCCAGAAAATGGGGGGGGGGAGTTTTCCGAACTTTTTTTCTTCGAAAAAAAAAATTCTTCTAAAAATTTTGTCTCTGAGGGGGGGGGGTTCATGTCCAAAACCACCCCCATGGCTACGCCACTGACCAGAACTTATTTCAGGATTAAATTATGTATAGGAACCAATTCTCACTGTCCTTATACTTATGTAAGATATAATATCTCTGGGGTTTTCAGACACACTCGTCCCCATGTCAGCTTTTTAATACATATTTTTTTCTATGGAGCGTAAGCCCCCTCCCCCAAAAGCTTACGTTATTAGTGTACGGCCCTTTACTACAATACGCTTTGAAAAGATTTAATGCATCTAATTTGAAACAGGTTGTTATCCAGACCCAACTAAACTTTTGCTAAGCGCAAAGTAATCTGATGATACTTTAGCACTGGGACAAATATGCTTGGAATTATCAATTTTGTCTTCAATTTCGCAGCATAAATGTCCCACTGAATAAATTCCACTAAAAAAACAGTGTTTATCTTTTGAAACATACTAAGTCATTAGAAACACACTATTTTCATCGATATACGTTTATTAATCAAAATTTCATGGGGCAATTTAGCTACAAACTAAAAAATATGTTTCCAACTTCAATCGCATTTTTCTCAGTTGCATATTTTTTGACATGGGACAGATATGCTTGACACGGCAGATTACTTTATTTAAACCGAAGGCCACAATCGACAAAAATTTAACTACCTGACTGTGTTCAAACCAAGTTATTTAAAGTATTGCAGTGGTTAGGATATTTTGCTAGGCCTACTATAAGTGCTGCAAAGATTTATGTGAGCTTGTAGGGATTGCATTCATGATTGTCTGGAAGATTGTAAGCAGTCCTTAACTATTTTTAGAAGTCCATAAACTCCACAGAGAGTGAATAAGAATAGGTACTTACTTCGTAAGTATACTTGAGAGCCATGGAGGTTTCTCGATGCTCACCTAATCCGTAAATTTTTTTAACGGCTCTAGAAGGATTTCTAAAAGCATCCACGATGGTTTGGAAAGAGTTCAAAAGTCGTGTCAAAAGATACAAGATTTCACACAAATTTCCAGAAAGATAATGAAAACGATTTGAAGAAGTCCGTCAGTAGTATTGGAGGTCTATTGCGACACCAGGGAGTCCGTGAGAATTCCCAATGGTGGATGAAGGCACTAGAAAACTTATAACATTAATTGGAGCCAATTTTGGAAACATGTGAATTATGAAAAATTTTCAGGAGTTCTGCGCATTAACTTGAATCTTTATGAACGACCAGATTTGCCTACGATATTCTCCAAATTCTCAATTTTCTGTTTCTAGAGGTGATTAGGCTTCCAGTAGCTCAGAAACTCATAATGGACTTCAAGGGTTTATACATGCAGAAATTTTCATGCGCTTCTAGGAAAAAAACATTTTTCATACCTGGATTTTTTCGAGGAATGGGCTGGAAAGTCAGGGAAAGTCAGGGAATTTTATTCTCAAATTTGAGTCGACACCCTGAATACGAAGGGCAGGGATCGACCCGAGTGGTTGGATTTTCACGAAGTACGTCCAGTAATTTGGCTTCGCCGACGACATTGATATTATGGCACGTAACTTTGAGAGGATGGAGGAAGCCTACATCAGACAGAAAAGCGAAGCTAAACGGATTGAACTAGTCATCAACACGTCGAAGACGAAGTACATGATAGGAAGAGGCTCAAGAGAGGTTAATATAAGCCACCCACTACGAGTTTATATTGGTGGTGACGAAATCGAGGTGGTTGAAGAATTCGTGTACTTGGGCTCACTGGTGATCGCCGATAACGATACCAGCAGGGAAATTCGGAGACGCATCATGACAGGAAATCGTACGTACTTTGGACTCCGCAAAACGCTTCGATCGAATACAGTTCGTCGCCGTACCATCTACAAAACGCTTCAACCGGTAGTTCTCTACGGACACGAGACCTGGACGATGCGCGTGGAGGACCAACGCCCACTGGAAGTATTCGAAAGGAAAGTGCTGCGTACCATTTTTGGTGGGGGGCAGAATGGTGAACGGTACGTGGAGGAAGCGAATGTACCACGAGTTGCATCAGCTGTAGCCAGAATGTCGAACAGTAATCCGGTGAAAATGGTTCTCGACAACGATCCAAAGGGAACAAGAAGGCGAGGGGCACAGCGGGCAAGGTGGATCGATCAGGTGGAGGACGATTTGCGGACCCTCCGCAGACCGCGTGGTTGGCGATGTGCCATGGACCGAGCTGAATGGAGAAGACCTTTATGTATTACACAAGCCCCTCTGGCCTTAGTCTGGTAATAATAATAATAACCATTTCACTATCACCATCACTGATGAACCTACGTTGATTGCCAGCGACCATGTACTTCGTTTTGCTGGTATTGATCATGAGTCCAATCCTCGCTTTCCCCCTCTTAAAAGGTACAACAGCCTCTTCCACGGCACAGCGATCAATCCCGATAATCGATATAGTCCGCAAATCCCAGTAGAATATGCGATCTTGTGATAATGGTACCGCTTCTTTGCAGACCAGGGGTCACATTGCGCATCTCGAATCGAATCACTCGATTTGTACGTTTTTACATTCGTTTCGAAAAAATTGCGGCATTATTATGTGTTTCGTGTTTCGACTTCATTCAGTCGCAGTACAAGATTTCGAATGGTGCTGTACTAGCTCAATCGAGTATGTTCTGTCCGTTCTGTCCAACGAAATGTAAACAGAGAGAATAAAAGACAGGTATCTCCGTGTTTAGTATTATAAATTCAGTAGAAAACCGAATTATAGCCGCTATCGAAATTGGATTTTTCTCACAATCCATACGTTAAACCTAATTTCGGAAGTAGTGCGCTGTATAGCACATCACCAAATGAAAACAGCGCACCACTTCCGAAGTTAGGTTTAACGTAAGGATTGTGAGAAAAAGCCAACTTTATTAGCGGCTATAATTCGGTTTTGCACCGAATTGATAATATATGCAGCCCGCTGGAGAGATAATCTTCAGCGCATGGCGAATGTGAGTAAACAGAGAGCATAAGAGTAATTTCATATGCGTGTATAGGAATGGGCGTTTTTCGGAAAAATATCGATACTGCCGAATCGATGTTTTTATTACCGAAATATCGATGCCAAAAAATATCGGCGTTAAAACATCGATATTCCGATATATCGATACGCCCGAAAAATTAAGAGCCCGGCAAAAAAAAAAATAGCTTTTCCATTTCAGATCATCAAATCACACATAAAAGATTCGCTGTTTTTGACAGATTGTGCCTAATATGCTATTTTTTTACTTTGAAAAAATCGAAATCCGATATCAGCTACAAAAAAATCGATACGGTCAAATATCGAACATGAAAAAATCGATACAAAATATCGATTAATAGGAACCAAAATATCAATTCCCCATATATCGTATCGGTATCGCCCATTCCTATAGCGTGTAGCCAGTGGCGTAGCCACGGGGGTGGTTTTGGGTATAAAACCCCCCCCAGAGACAAATTTTTTGGAAGAAATTTTTTTTTTGAAAAAAAATATGTACGGGAACCACGCCCCCCCCCCCTCGAACAATATTTTGGCTATGCCACTGCGTGTAGCATGTTGCCTGTTGGACTGTTGGAGAGGCATCCTTCAGGGCATGAATTGGCAGTTAATTTATAAACAAGCAAATTGTGCTCAATGACTATAAAAAGTAATATTATTTATTGAGCAGTTGCAAATTGTTTTGTGAATTGAGATATTGTCACGACACAAATTATAAGTTTTATGTTTATTCGAGCTTATGCCACAAATCCAATGTTGAGTTAAATAATCTAAAGCTAAAGAAGGATTCGATAATAAATTTCTTTGATGTTTCCATGTGTTTTAGTTAAATGCACTTGGGTCATCTTTTGCGCGTTTTTTTTTTTTGTTTTATTTAAAGAGGCTGCTCTCATAACAAAGAGATGAAGTGTCAAAATTGGAACAGCGCATTTGCTGTCAAATCGGTTGTTCCAATCGAGCACAAGGTTGTTAAAGGTAGGAGCATTGCGTCTCTTTGTTTTTAATCCAGGCTCGTTAGTTTTATTTAACTCAACTATTTTACGTAGATTTTGAAGTATACACGTTTTTACGCAGATTTTGGGATAATTAGAGATTGCATATTGTCTGTAAACTTTAAAATTAGGTACAGTATCCCCTGCTTATCCGGATCTCACTAATCCGACGACTGGTTAGTCCGGATCTCGCAAATTCGAAATTTTCCGGATAAAAAAGTACCAACCCCCATTTAAACACATTATGCTGCTAGTTTTAAATTTGTGCTGTGATTTTGTTTTGGTTCATTTGTATGGATTTGACAGTCGGATTAACGAGAGAAACCTCGATAGTTCGGCCATACATTTGTCGGATCAGCGGGGGTACTAATGACACGCTCTCCTTCAACATACAATAATGAAACATTTATTCTCTTCCCGTAGAGAAATAATACCAAATATCATGAAAAACTTTGAGCAAGAAATGACTCTCGAACAACATTCGAAAGCAATAAAGGTGACGAGTGTTTTTCATTCGACTTGAGTCGTTTTTCATGTTCGACTAAATCGATAGAAATACGTTCGAATCGAGATGCGCAATGTCACCCCAGCTCTCCTAATCGCTATATTCAACAGTAGGTTCGAGAGTGCATCACCCTGCTTTAATCCATCCACATATTGATAATGTTTTGATAATTTCGTATTTTTTTATTCAAAACTTTGTCTTGTACATAAACACGCTATGCAGATCAGTAAATCAAAACCAACAGAATCCTGAATTCTACAACCAAGGGCTACCGTAACAAAAAATTGAACGAATGAACAAATTAAAAAAAAAAAAACTATACGGTCTACCTGATCGAAACAAAATGTTGAAGAATAAAGAATATGCTTCTTAACTAAAATCATTCGGTTCGGAAGCCTTCGTTTGAAAGGATGAAGGCTTTTTTCGAAAAGCTCGGCTGTTTCGTTGTAAGAAAGAGGATTAGAAGCATTTTTCTACGCTTCTCGGAAGCGTTGTTCCAAGATGTTCGAAAGTCACCTTTCAAGAGGCTTGGACGACTCCTTTCAAGAAATCTAGAAGCCTCGTTCTAAGCGGGATCAGAAGGTTGCTTTCAAAAGGCCCAAGAGGCCCAGAAGCCTCCTTTGAAGAGGCCCGGAACCCTCGTTTTAAGGGGCCCGGACGCCTCCTCTGCCGTAATCTGAAAAAGTGGCGTATGCGCCATTTTACAAAATACTTGTTTTCCATTTTGCTGTTAAAGAGTACGATAAGTGCTACTCGTTAACACCATTTTTGGAAAATGGCGTATACGTTACTTTGCCAGATTACGGCAGTCCTATCAAGAGGCTTGGAAGCCTCCTATTAAGAAGCTTGGAGGCTACCTTCCAAGAGGCTTGGAAGCTTCCTTTCAAGAGGCTTGGAAGCCGCCTTTCAAGAGGCTCTGAAGAAGCCTCCTTTCACGATGCTCGGAAGATTTCCTTCAAGAGGCTTGGGGCCCCTCCCTGCAAGAGGTTCGGAAACGATTTTCAAGTGGCCCGGAAGCCTCGTTTTAAGTGGCTTGGCCGCCTTTTTTCAAGAGGCTTGGGAGCCTCCTTTTAAGAGGTTTAAAGCCTCCTTGCAAAAAGTTCAAAAGGCTCTTTTTAAGAGGCAGGTTCCATTTAAAAGACTCGGAAGCCTCTTTTCAAGAGGCTCGGAAGCCTCCTTTCAAAAGCCTCAGATACCTCCTTTCAAGAGGATCGGATGCCTCCTTCCAAGAGGCTCGAAAAGCTCGAAAAGCCTTGAAAGCCTCCTTTCAAGAGGGTCGGAAGCCTCATTTCAAGAGGCTCGGAACCATCCTTTCAAGAGGCTCGGAACCATCCTTTCAAGAGGCTCGGAACCATCCTTTCAAGAGGCTCGGAAGCCTCCTTTCAAGAGGCTCGGAAGCCTCCTTTCAAGAGGCTCGGAAGCCTCCTTTCAAGAGGCTCGGAAGCCTCCTTTCAAGAGGCCTGGAAGCCTCCTTTCAAGAGGCTCAGCCTCCTTTCAAGAGGCCTGGAAGCCTCCTTTCAAGAGGCTCAGAGCCTCCTTTCAAGAGGCCTGGAAGCCTCCTTTCAAGAGGCTCAAGCCTCCTTTCAAGAGGCTCGGAAGCCTCCTTTCAAGAGGCTCAGAAGCCTCCTTTCAAGAGGCCCGGAAGCCTCCTTCAAGAGGCTCGGAAGCCTCCTTTCAAGAGGCCCGGAAGCCTCCTTTCAAGAGGCTCAGAAGCCTCCTTCAAGAGGCTCAGAAGCCTCCTTTCAAGAGGCTCAGAAGCCTCCTTTCAAGAGGCCTGGAAGCCTCCTTCAAGAGGCTCAGGAAGCCTCCTTTTAAGAGTCTCTGAAGCCTCCTTTCAAGCGCCTTAGAAGTCTCCTTTCAAGAAGCTCAGGAGCTTCCTTTCAAGAAACTAAGAAGCCTCCTTCAAGAGGCCCGGAAGCCTCCCTTCAAGAGGCTCCGAAGCCTCCTTTCAAGAGGCCCGGAAGCCTCCTTTCAAGAGGCTCAGAAGCCTCCTTTCAAGAGGCCTCAGCCTCCTTTCAAGAGGCCCGGAAGCCTCCTTCAAGAGGCCTGGAAGCCTCCTTCAAGAGGCCCAGCCTCCTTTCAAGAGGCTCGAAGCCTCCTTTCAAGAGGCCTGGAAGCCTCCTTTCAAGAGGCTCAGAAGCCTCCTTTCAAGAGGCTCAGAAGCCTCCTTTCAAGAGGCTCAGGAAGCCTCCTTTCAAGAGGCTCGGAAGCCTCCTTTCAAGAGGCCTGGAAGCCTCTTCAAGAGGCCTGGAAGCCTCCTTTCAAGAGGCCTGGAAGCCTCCTTCAAGAGGCTCAGCCTCCTTTCAAGAGGCCTGGAAGCCTCCTTCAAGAGGCCTGGAAGCCTCCTTCAAGAGGCCTGGAAGCCTCTTTCAAGAGGCCTGGAAGCTTCCTTCAAGAGGCTCGGAAGCCTCCTTTCAAGAGGCCTGGAAGCCTCCTTCAAGAGGCTCAGGAAGCCTCCTTTCAAGAGGCCTGGAAGCCTCCTTTCAAGAGGCTCAGAAGCCTCCTTTCAAGAGGCACGGAAGCCTCCTTTCAAGAGGCCTGGAAGCCTCCTTTCAAGAGGCTCGGAAGCTTCCTTTCAAGAGGCTCGAAGCCTCCTTTCAAGAGGCTCGCAAACTTCCTTTCAAGAGGCTCGGAAGCCGCCCTTCAAGAGGCTCAGAAGCCTCCTTTCAAGAGCTTTGGAAGTGTCCTTTCCAGAAGCTCGGAAACCTTCTTTAAGGTGGATCGGTAGCCTCATTTCAAGGGGATCGAATGCCTTCTTCCAAGGGGCTCGGAAACCTCCTTTGAAAAAGCTCGTAAGCCTGCTTTCAAGAGGCTCAGAAACCTCCAATAATCCTGTAGGAAGCTTGATGGTTAAACTTAATGTGAATTGGAAAGTTGCACGGAATAATAAACATTTCAGTCCACTTTATGGATAGCCGTTAGGGATATACACTGTTAGTTAACTATGGTATATGCCGTTAGTTTTCAGGTCCATTTTCAGTTACGCTTATTTTCATTTACAGCAAAACATAGGGGGTACCTCAATCAGTACTGGAATAAGTCGTGATCGTCATAAGACAGAGAGCAAATCGCCTTTTTCTATTTCAGGCGACCAAATGAAAGAATCGTGTGTTCTTTGATCAATTTCGCATAAAAAGCAGTCATGAAAGTATGTTGTGCGTTATTACAAAATTTTAATTTCTAAATTATTTTAATAGACGTATGTAAAGAATAATGACTAGTCGATGAATTGATTATATTTCTTTAATTCACCAAGTTTAAAGTGATAATGAACACAAAAATAAAGCAAATATTGCACACTTTCATGCCCTGTCACGGGACAAATATTATATATTTTGCCATAATTCATTCCGTTTCACTGAAACGTACGCCGCTTTGAAATCAAAAACAGATGATGTGTCGGCAAGTTGTACTCCCGGAATTGATCAAGGATTTGTCTCAGTCTCAGTCTCATTTGACATTTGATCCGTCGTTGATCGGCCCTCACGAGAACCTACTTGGTATTCGCCGACGAAGGACTCTTCAAGCGGTCATAATTGTGTACGCCGAATTAAGGAGGGTTATTCCTCGGTAATGAATCGCCTGCGAAAAGCATCTAAGCACAGACAAACAGACATAACACATTGAACATTTACTCATCATATACATCGTCGTTGAAACACTAACGACATCTGTTGATTTCAGTTGGTTGGGCAAATAGCGAACCAGATGGCGGTAGTGAGCAAACCTCAAACTCGAGCAAATCCGATGCTCGCGCCACGAGTGATCGATTGGCCAACTAATGACTATTTGAATCGACCGGTAAATCAGTGAACGATGGGAATTCGACGAGTGTTATGTCTGTTTGTCTGTGATCTAAGGTTTAATATCTCAAAAATAAGCAACCTAATCAAAAAAATATTCGGTAGGCGTAGTAGCGGACACTGTCCTACATAACTGGTACCAAATAGATTTTCGTGAAAAGTTCATGCTGTTGAGAAAACCTCCGTTAGATGCCTTTCGCTATACAAATTTCTGGCGGGTAACTCATGCTGGCTATTTTGCGCATATACAATAGCGCCTGGATTTAACAGCGGTGGGTAGAAAATCATCCACTGCCAATAATTCGTTGGCCTACTCATCCAAAGTAGGCGATTCCACAGCTTGTCCATCATCGCTAATATTCATTCTGTTCATCGATACACCGTCACTTCCACTATTCAACAAAGTCTCGAAGTGTTGCTTTCACCTGGCAGCCACTTCGGTTTTATCTGTCAGCAAATTCCCTTGTTGGTCGTTGCACATGACGGGAGATGACGCTGTCTTTCTCCGCACGCCATTGACAGACTCATAAAATCTCCGCATATCGTTCTGCTCCATTTTTTCCTGCGCCTCACTAATAACTTGTTCTTCGTACTCTTTTTTCTTCCTGCGGTGGGTTCGTTTTTCGGCTGCTCTTGCTTTCTTGTACCGATCTCTATTCGATCGGGTATCCGACACCAACATCCGGCTTGTGGCAACGTTCTTCTCGTCTGTCACTCTCTGACACTCCACATCGAACCAACCCGTCCTGGGTCGCCTCTGTGCAGTGCCTACCACTTCTCGTGCTGTTGTGCTCACCGCTCCATGGATCGATTCCCATAGATCGTTGATGTTGTCGCTAACGTTGATTGCACTTATCAGTTCATCGAGCTTCTGGCGATACTCAGCCGATACTCCTTCCGCCGACAATCGCTGGATCAGGGCGGCTTAAAGCCTATCACAACATAAACGGCAAACATATTTTCACCTACCTCACTGGTTTTCTCCACAAAATAGTCATTAGAGATCACCCTTCCTCTAAGCCGCCGTGCTCTCACAAGTTTTACACCCTGAAACAGAACTGTTTGAACCCCTTAGAGTTTGAAGCTCGAGCCTACCAGTCAGTGGATGGGAAGGTCCGTTGTAATAAAGGGTCTATCACAACCCTTGGATAACCTGGGATAAGTTTTCCACGAGTCTAGTTTACATTGATTTCATGAGTCCGATATAGTAATCGTCACGTTGAAAATTTAAGTCAGAAGTGTAAACGTATTGCCTAGTGTCATACAACGAAGATTCGCCTCGGCCCGGGGATGCGTTGAGTATAACGAAAATGATCGATTTTGGGACTTAAAGTAAAGTTTCAACAGATCTTTCCATAAAATCTAGCACAGAAATAGTTAGTTAGATATAAGTAAACTTTATTATAGTAAATATAACCGGACTCCCTAAATGACATTTCCAACGTCAAAAGATGAAACTGATCTGCAAAAATATCTCACCATCCCGTCGATTCCAAACCTATGCCCTACCCGACTAGCTAACATCAATAAATACACGAAACAAGATCAACAGAACTAACCACCAACTCCCACCTTCTAGTAGAAGAACAATTCCGGGAAATTATTCTCGTAAATCGGTCGCTGCTGGTTCATCTTGCTGTTTGCACCATCCACCACCGACGACCCAGCCACCATCAACTGGCTGCTGCAGCTGATTTGCCGCTCGGCGGACAACGAGTTGAAGATCTCGTTTAGCTTGTTCTGCAGGACGTCGTGCTGTGGTTCCGTTCGGCGGACCAAATCCTCGAACGCCGTTTCGCGGAACGTTCGTACGATGGCTGCCTGCTTTTCTCGGGCTTCCCTCTTGTTGGCCTCTGTCGGTTCCGCTAGGACCCGCTTCATAGATTCGAAATTGAAATCAACCGGGAGGCTACGCTTCTGCACCCCGGGCGAGCTGCTAACCGATTCCACGTCGTTGTAGTTAGCTTCCACGATGCTGTTGCGGGCGGCACCTGAAACACGAACGAAGTTGTTGGGAGTGTTGGAAAATGGCACTGTTGGCGTAAGGTACTTACTGGTGTCGACCCACGAGTGGCGATGCGCGGACATATCGGTTTGATTCAGTGCATAGGGAGTTCCCGTCTGGACACGGTTATGCTCTAAACCAGCCTGCTGGAGGCATTCCGCCACGGCGAGCTTATCTATCATCAAGTGCGGTTGGTTCGTGTTGAGAGTGCTCGGAGCCGGTTTGTCGTTGTCCATCAAGGGAGGCAACAGATAGGTGGCGTCCTCCATACGAGCTTGGATAACTTTCTCGGCGTATTCGACGAGTGGCCCAATACCGGTGCAACGACCAATCAGGGCCAGTACTGAAATGGCAATGCTGTGCAGATTGCAGCGATGTTTGGGTGAAAGCTCTACTTCGGTAATAGCCACCTGCTGGACACTGGGAAACATAAAGAGATACGGTTTTTATTAATCAGACAGTGGTCATAGATGAAAACAATTTTACCTCAGTACAAACAGCAGGAACTCCTGCACCGTTTCGTTACATGCCATCTCCACTACCATCAAGCCCGCTGTATTATACGAAGACTTCAGCACTTCCACGTTATTCTCCTGGGACATTCCATCCAAAATTGCCTGCAGTATGTTCGATCCGTATTTGTGCGTGAAGAGAATGTCCGAGCGCGATGCTTGTTCCACAGTAAAGGTGGGATACTTGCTGACCGAGATCACATTGAGCAGATGCTGATTCTGATGGCGATCAAGCAGCTGCTGAAATATTTGCATTACAATAACCCGAATAGCAACGGAAGAAGCGCGAGCCATTTTGAGTAGCGGTTGAAGGAATGATACGGGGAACGCTTTTTCGAACGATACCGTTCGGTATTGAGTTCCGACTTTCAGTAGAGATTTCAGGAGAATGTTTTGTAGGAGTTGATCGCCTTTATTCTTCTTAGACGGATCCGGAACGGTATTCATGATGAAAAGCATAATTTCGATCTTTTGATAATCGGGATGATGATTAGCAAACTCTCCGAGTGCATTGATGAGAGCTTCCTGGTATTGGGTCTCCTCGGGAGAAGATTCGTGTTGTGTGCTAACCGATGTTTTTAGATGCGTCAAGAGATTGTTGATGATATCCAAGGCGGATGGTCCAACACTTTCACCGGCCGCGATGGCGATGATCTTGGAGAGAACAACCGCCAATGAAGTTCGTGTCTTTGGAGATGATGCCAAATTCTGATCCAGATGGGACATCAACGTCTCTACGACCGTGTAGGAATACTGTGGCTGAATCGAGATCATTACAATCCGGAAGGTGTCGATCGCGAATCGATTCGGCACCCACAGCTTGTGATTATCCAAATGCGTCAAAAGCGGCTTCAGTACTGCTCTAATATGTCCAAATGAAGCCCTAGAAACTAACTCCCTTAGCACTGCTTCTGCTAAAACCGGAGGCGTTGAAGGAGTCGCCTCCTGATCCACCAGTTTACTTCCACTCACTGATTGCATATTGAACAGCAGCGACGGAACGATTTTTTCCATATGTTGCTTCTCCCAAATATTCTCAACCAAATCGTCCGACACCGTTTTTCTGATCACACCCTGCAGTCCCTTAATTCCAGCCATCCGAATACTGTCCCTCAGCTCTAAGTCATCGCTGTTTCCGTAGCACATTGAACTGAACTTTGAAATGAAGAAATCGTACCGCCTATGGTAGGAAGGCGTATCCTCCTCGATATTTGCAAACCGCACAAACGAATTCGTCGCCATGATTTGCAACGTTGGGTTCATGTCCTCCATCAGCTTCTGCACCATCCGGAGAAAACTCTCCACGAAAAGATTCAAAATCTGTGCGTGACAAGCCATCAGCAGTAGGTCCATCGCTTCCATTGCGATCTCCACAAACTTGTACCGCTTTCGGTTGATATCCTTCGAAGCCCGCTGATACAGGTACTCCCCGATTCGGTCCAGCTTCTCCGGCGATCGGAGCGAGTAAAACGTCAACTTTTCCATATTGGACTTGACCAGACCGTCCTCCGGGTTGACCGGAAAAATGTTGTCCACCAGTCGTTTGTAGCGAGGCCGCAAGGCCGAACAGCAACCGCAACAACCTGGAGGCAAAGTAGATTAGGGACGATAGATTAGCAATGAAGTGGAGAAGATGACTTAAGCAGCGTATATTTTTTTAAAGTTTAAAAGATCTCCAAGCTTAAGACCTAAGAGCAATATATTTACTAGTGGATTTGAAAATTGGTCTACGTTCGTTGTCAAAGGAACTAAACTTGCAAAACCCATCTGCCACCCAACATGTTTTTTTTTTTAATTTTACGATTGTAATATAATAACATTATATGTACAATCGAATAAGTACTGTTTTCTAAATAATATTTCCGTATCGTTCATAATGCCAACATGGCCGAGGCAGTCTGAAGAAAAAAAAATCAACACTTTTTATATCTCATACGAACCCATCATTTTGCGGTGTCAATCCTACAATTTGATTGTTTTCAAAGGAAGAATATCACAAATGCAGGAATAGAAACACTAAACGTATAATTTTGATGGTATTTGGGCAATTTAAAACATTTTTCCTGCAGCACTTTGACGACAAAACTTTAATACAAAAAATTACTCATATTTGCATTTTACATCCGTCACAAAATATGCCAAAACGACATCGTATACGGAACGAATAGAAAAGTGGAACATAACAAAATCAGCTGTTTGGAACCAGCAGGGCTGGAATAAAGCTAAACAGGCGACGAATGCAGGGGTGGGTGATGATTCAAGTCAAGCTTAAGGTGAAGGTTGGTTTAAATGAATTATTGGCAGTGGCAGTTTTCAACCCGCCGCTGCCATAATCAAGGCGCTATCATATATGCCCAAATAGCCAGCATGAGTTATCCGCCAGAAATTAGTATGGCGAAAGACATCTAACGCGGGTTTTCTCAAAATTTTAAACTTTTCATGAGAAAGTATTTGGTACCGGTTATGAAGGACCACTACTAAAAATCCACACATATTTATTGGCAAAAATCCATAGATTTAACTTATGATGTATATCAGCGCACACATGACCATTCTCCACGCGAACTACTAATAAAATATATATCCAAATAAACTTTATGTGTGGTCTCGAATTAGCAATTATTTAATTTATGTGGGGTTCCATATCGATTATATTAGGGTGGAGTTATTGCAAAACTTAACGGCGACACATATATCTTATATAGATATTTTTGGCAGTGAAGGTGTCTGCAACTACGCTTACCAAATATTTTTTCGATGATGATGCTTAATTTTGAGAAATCGAGCCTTAGATGCCTATAGGCAAATTCGAGAAGGATCCAGTGGTAGAGTGCGCTGCGAGAGTTTGGGAGAAAAGTCGTCAGAAGCGATTATTTACATTCAAAATCAAATTTTCTCCATCCAATTTACTTCACTTTTTGGTATATTGTCACATATTTTCCACTGGCAATGGCTTCTTACAGTCTTTAAGCAGCTGTTGAAGACGAATCCCACCCAAATAAGCCCCGAATTAAAAATCCGGGAATTCATAACCAAGTTAGTGCGGTGGAGGCACTGCAAGAGATCTGCTATTTAATCGGAAAAATCATATGCAAGCGCCCACCGGATGGAAGCTCATCCCAAAGAAAACAATATTTTCTTCCAATTTGCGACTATTTCAGCTTTCATAAATGGTTGGATTAACCAGAAAACGCGAAAATCGTACTCCCTCCGTATGCTGCCAATGCACTTTTTTGACCAACGACACTTTTTTCGTAGTTCTTGTGACGACCACCAGATGTCGAAATGATCGATGAGCTTTACTCAAATTCGCCTATCTTGTTATGGCTAGGCAATTTTTATGCACACTTTTGTTTTGGAAATTTATTCGTATTTATCCGGTTTAAAACCGAAGAAGCAATGATGTTTTCCTTGGAAAATAATTGCAAGCAGCTTCCTTTCCATTACACCAATGGGAGGAAGGTTCTAGTGCACATGTCCGTGGCGGGAGGAAATACTCGATACATGCAGGTGTACGACTTGCCTCCGGAGGCAACAGATCACGACCTTTCTTCAGTTATGTCGAAATTCGGGAAAGTGACACGAACAGTGCGTGAGCGATTTCCAGCCGAGTTCCAGCTGGACATGTTCACTGGTGTGCGTGAGCTGTGGTGGAATTCAATGGGATTGTACAAACTCTTCTTATGACAAGTGAAGATATTCCACTTAAAAGCTCAAAATAATTTTCTTAAGTTTTTTTTTATTATTCGAAGAGGTCCGATAGCAATTTCAGCAAGTAGTGGTTCCAAATCATCGTCAGACCCACCTCAGTGTTTAATATTTCTTGATCTGAATAGGTCCGATAGTTGTTCAGAGCATTGATTGATTAATTTTAGAGTTGGATTTTATTGATCTCGCAGTGCGTGAGTTAAGAGATTCGGTTTCTTAGACTCGTGTCTTCTGTTAAATTTTCTAGCACTTTTAAAATGAGTATCTACACCCAACCGGCGGTTGTTAGATTTTCTAACAATTCTGTATAAGAACCTACCAAAACTTGTATGAAAACTGGGCATATGCGAAATTGCTAGATTCTTATACAAATATTGTATAAGAATCTAACAATATTGCAAGCTTTTCTTACATTTTTTGTATAAGAAGCTAACAATTTCGCATATGCCCAGTTCTTATACAGGTTTTGGTAGATTCTTATACAGAATTGTTAGAAAATCTAACAACCGCCGGTTGGGTGTATAACAAAACGAGCGTCCTTATTGCACTAAAAATTTTGGATCCACTTTGTCATGCAAAAAATTATGATTTTTTGAAATAATAAGATGGCTGTAAAGAACTTTAAGTATGTTTAAGAACTTCCAACGCGACTCTACAAGGTTCCTTGCATTAATTGCATCAAAATTCGACACAGAAAAAAAAGATTTTTTCTGCAATCCACATGGACTTCGAATGATATTTGAAGCATCTTTAAACTACTAAACAAACCCATATTACATCTTTTTGGAAAGATTCAAATTGTTCTCCAAATGTAAAATTTATGCATTTTATTTCCCTTAGAAAAGGGGGGCTCTCAATAAATGTTTCGCCAAAGGCGCTGGGAATCCACGCTACGGCTCTGTTTATATCAAAAAGTTGGTTAGAAATTTGATAAACTGTTTTGCGGCATACATTGCGATTGAATCGAAGAGTTTTGAAAAAAAAAAATAAAGGAATTCCGGTGGAATTACGGGAGCCGAAGGAATGGAAAACCTGGAAGATGTTTTTGAATTTCTGAAAATTTGCTAAAGGAACTCCTGAAAAAAATCCAAAGGAGCTTCAAAAAAAAAATTTGATATTTAAAGAAATTTTCAAAAGAATTCCTAAAAGAATTTCTGAAAGTATTTCTAAATTTATTTGCGGAGTAATTTATTAATGAATCTCCGATGTAGCGTAGAATGTAGTATGTGGAGAAATTTACGACGGAATTCCTGGAGGAGCTTTTGAAAGTATGCCTGAAAGATGACTTGATGACTAACTGAAATTAATCCTGGAGGAATTTATAACGAAAAAAATATTTTCCGGACGAACTTTGGAAAAATTTATGAAATATCTCCTGGATAAAATTTCCGAAGCACCTCCTGAATTAAATTCCTAAGGAATTCTTGAGAATATCCGAAAAAGTATTATGATGGATCGACTGTAATACCGATTTTTTTTGGGTATTTCTTTTCGGCATGAAGTCTTAATTCCAGGTTCAAAACAGTGTTTTATCTTACTACTGTCGGAATTTTCAAAGGAATTCCCGAATAAATTCCAAGAAGAATTCCCGAAGGGATTCCTTTATATATTGCTGAAGAAATTCTTGCAGGAGTTTCTGAAATAATTTCCGAATGAATTCCTGTAGAGATTTAAGGTGGTTATACAACAAAGCCGCAAATCGGCCATCTTGGAAACCACGTGATTTTCCTAGTGATTTTTCAAAAGCACGAATTGAGAGAACCACAACGTCCATGGGTATGAAACATCCGTATATCGTTTGCATAATTATGCTAAACAATCGACTTTAATTTCAGCATTGTACGAAAATTATTACGCTAGATATGAACTTTTGATAATAGAAGTAGAAAACCGTGTGGTGAATTTAAAATTCACCACATGGCTTGATTGTATAACCACCTTAAGAATTTATATGAAAATTCCAATAGGTGGATTCGAGAAGGATCCAGTGGTAGAGTGCGCTGCGAGAGTTTGGGAGAAAAGTCGTCAGAACGATTATTTACATTCAAAATCAAATTTTCTCCATCAAATTTACTTCGCTTTTTGGTATATAGTCTCATGTTTTCCACTGGCAATGGCTTCTTAAAGTCTTTAAGCAGCTGTTGAAAACAAATCCCACCCAAGTAAGCCGCGAATTAAAAATCCGGGAATTCATAACCAAGATTGTGCGGTGGAGGCACTGCAAGAGATGGACTGTTTAATCGGAAAAATCATATGCAAACACACACCGGATGGAAGCTCATCCCAAAGAAAACAAAATTTTCTTCCAATTTGCGACTATTTCAGCTTTCATAAATGATTGGATTAATCAGAAAACGCGAAAACCGTACTCCCTCCGTATGCTGCCAATGCACTTTTTTGGCCAACGACACTTTTTTCGTGGTTCTTGTGACGACCACCAGATGTCGAAATGATCGATGAGCTTTACTCAAATTCGCCTATAGGTATGGGTAATGAAATACATTTATTTTATTTATTTTAAAATTTTACCAGAAAACCGTCCAGATATTCTTTCGAGAACTCTTCCAGGAATAGTTTACAAAATTCCTCCAAGAGCTCAATTGGATGCTCCTCCAGGAATTCTCCTGTAAACCCTCCCCTTTGTAAATTTCTTAAGAGATTCCTTTAGTAAAACAATGTAATATTCCTTTCAAAATTTCTGCAGGAATTATTCCGGAAATTTTGTTGGAAGAATTCTAACGGAAACATTATTGAAGAATAAAATATGAAGTCCTAAAGGAATATCCAGCGGAGTTTTTGAAGGAAATTCAAAACGATCTCCTGATGGAATTTCGTAAGAAATTTCTAAAAAAATTTCGAAGAAATTCTCAAAAGGTTTTCTAAATCAAATTTTCGAAGGATTCCTGAAAGTTTTTTTTTCGGATTTTTCGAAAGGATTCCTGAAATAATGCTCAAAGGAAAATCCGAAGAAATTTCGAAGGTCTAAAATTATTCCTGGAAGAGTTGCTAAAAAAATCCGGATGAATGAGCGAAGAAATTTCTTTAAGAATTTTCAATAAAATTCCTGTGAATTTGAAGAAATTCCTGAGGAAAATTTCGAAGCAACTCCAAGAAATTCTCCCTAGAGTTCCGGAGGGATTTCTTGAGAAAGTACTGACAGAATTCTTAAAACATTTTCCGAAAATATTTCGTAAAGAAAATTCGGCATGACTTTAGAAATTTTCGTATTATTCCAATCTTTGAATTTTCGATGGAATATTATGAGGAATATCCAATGCAATATCCAATTTCGTACTTCGTAATTTTTTTTTTTCAATTTGTCTTCGGAAATACCTACCTTTCAAAATATCCTCGGAAATTATTTTGTAACTTCCATTAGGCTTTCAGCGATCGTGTACGTACACGCACGTTTCACTCACACTTTTACTCGGTTTGTTTGCAACCACGAGCAGCTGTCACGGCAAAATCAAATGGGATTGTTTGCAACCACGAACCTGCGTTCGTGTTGGTGAGAAATGTCGGCGAGACCCTAATTGGAAATTTGTTTTGAATTCGAACGAAAAAAATTTCAGGAGAATTCCTTTTTTTTATTATTTTTTGAATTCCTTTGGAAATTGCCTTAGAAATTCCTACGGAAATTGAATTAGGAACCCTTTAGAGTTTTTTTAAGGTGATTATACAATCAAGCCATGTGGTGAATTTTAAATTCACCACACGCTTTTCTACTTCTATTATCAAAAGTTTATATCTAGTTTATATCGTACAATGCTGAAATTAAAGTCGATTGTTTAGCATAAGTATACAAACGATCTACGGATGTTTCATACCCATGGACGTTGTGGCTCTCTAAATTCATGCTCTTGAAAAATCACTAGGAAAAGCACGTGGTTTCCAAGATGGCCGATTTGCGGCTTTGTTGTATAACCACCTTAAGGAATTGCATCAGCAAATATGTCTGTTTTTTTTTTGTCATACAAATTCTCCTACTAATTCCTCTAGAAATCCCTTCCATATCCCTAGGAAGAAATTTTTAGAAATCTCGCTTAACTTTTCAAAAGGACCTAAGTAACATTTTTTTCATGAATTAATTTGAGTACTGCAGTAAAAATTACATATATTTATTAATAATATATGTATGTAATTTTTAGTGTCCGCAGAAGATGGTCGTAGGCCAGTGAATCGACCGAAACGTCCGAACAGCCTGCCAAATCAATGTGTTGACTCTATTCGCCGAATAATAGTCGATGAAAATTCCATACAGCGATTGGGTCCTAAAGTTCTACATCGTTTATGGTTGCAAACGATAGTACATTGGTCAAGAATGCATGAACCGTATTAGAAAAATTCTGATAATAGTCTATGTCAGTAAAAATCATATTTTTGTTAAGAAAATTATTTTGAGCTTTTTAGTGGAATGTCTTCACTTGTCATAAGACGAGTTTGTACAATCCCATTTAATTCCGCCACCTAATTGTACCTTGACAGATAAGTATTTCGACCTCAACAGTAAGGTCGTCTTCAGTGTCTCGTACTTGACTCGACTATTTTTGTGTTTGAAGCATTTCAAGACATGTTTTGGGCTGAACGTTTGTTGCTGGAAAGGCAACATATCAGAATGAATGAACCATCAGCCCAAAACGCCAGGCCCATATTTCAGGGCCGATGCACACGTAGCGTCATTTGAACGCAGTGTGAACTCAGTGTTAAAAAAACGCAGGTGTGCATCGGGAAAAAGTGGTAACGCCGCGTCGCCGGACCGATGCACACCTGCGTTATTTTACCGCTGCGCGCACGTGGCGTTGAAAAGACGCTACGTGTGCATCGGCCCTTAACTGTCAACGGTTGCGTCAAGTGCCCTGCGGTGTTTTGCTAGTGCGGTTTGAATCATATTATTCAGTACCGCAAAGAAATCATCTGCTTATCACTTTAATGTAAAAGAGGTGAAGTCGGCGAACAGAATTCTCTCTTGCGACATTCGCCCTTATTCCAGATAGAGCTTGATATCTCCATTTTTTTGGCATAATAAAGAATATGAATTGCTTTTTTAAATGTCATGTAAACATATTTTTTTTTGTCTGCCCTAACCGGAGACAACAACTTTTGACAAAAATAAAAATAAAAATTGGACGGAAAAACGCATATAAGGTACCCCGGGGCAAGTGAAAATACGGGGTAAGTGGGTACTATGGCTGCCGACTAATCGGTTAACCTTTTTAATGGTAACAATGTTCTAGAAAGATAAAGCAAAATAATCAACGAATTCGCCTGACACAAAAAATTGGAATCAAAACCATTTGCGGCACCATACTAATGATATTGTTTAATCATGACTTCAAACTACCGGCAAAATCTATGACAAAAAAAAAGCCAAAATTTGCAATTTTCACTTGCCAGTTTTAACATACATGGGGCAAGTGGAACATATTTGAAAAACATTTTCTATAGAGCCTGTTTTTAGATTGTTTTCTAGTAAAAATAACTTCGACACTCATATAGGGTAAAAGTTCCGATAGTCGTGGGTGTTCCTATAGTTGCGGTAGTACGGTTTGCAGGGAATCAACAAATTAAACGCAGTAGGCCACATTACCAGTCAATTAGTTGACCTGTCATAACACGATAGAGACAAAAACAACATTGGAATTCCATTTAAACCGGTAAAGTATCTTTAAAATACTTTTTTTTTCTCTCCTTTGCGCCAATAGTTACGGTAGTGTTCCAATACTTGCGAATCCCATATAAAACCTATGTGATTCGCAACTATAGGAACACGAATAACAAAATACCGCAACTATTGGAACAGTGCACCAATAATTGGAAGATTGATTTCAGGTAACAAAATAGGATTTTGGTACAATTATGACACGCTCTGGATAAAATTGAAATAATGAGCTTTCGGATGCACTTTCAAGGTAAGGGAAATGAAATATAGATTAGAAGTTATCGAAAAATTAGTGTCGGAATGTGCTTAGTTCCTCCACTATTGGGTCTTTTACCCTATCATATGGATCTGAATCAAATGCAGTTGATATCGTTGGTTTCGTTGTTAAATAGTAATGTACAGATAATTAACAAATGTTTATTTTTCATTCTAAAAATAATCTCCTGCATGAAATAGAGCAATGGACAATCTATTTATTCTACAATAGATCAACAGGTTTTTTCTTGTGTTTTGTTATTTTTAAACATCGCATCAGATTAACAGATTTTCAGATAAATAAAGTGCTTAAGACATAAATTCGCCATTTCGTTCTATTACAAAGTTATAACACTGCGCATCGCCTGAATAAAAACGTTCCTTTTGAAGTTCTAATTTATGTAATAATTTGTGTTCTAAAAAGCGAAAAATGAACAAAGATTTGCTCATCGCTTCCATCTAACACATTTGGTAAGAAAGTAAGCTAATGGAAAGCCAGACAATATCCAATTAAACAGTAAACCGGCTGTTGTCTTGTTTTTATATTTGCTAACAATCTCTTTACAATCCCTTTCTTTTTTGCAAAAACAATAGTCTGATAAGCACTAAACCTTCATCCATGATCTGAAATACTACGACTCAGATATTACATGAACATTATATCTAAATTCTTCAAATTAGTTTCGTTCGACAGTATAAAGCCAGGGGGAGAAGGCGGAGCACTGAATCCCTACCCCAACATGTGTGACATCTGGATTTGGTTCTAAACTGTAAACAACAGTGTTAATTCTCTATCACCTTTTTGTTATGGCGAGGCAATTTTTATGCACACTTTTGTTTTTGATATTTTATCAAAATTAAACACTCAATCATGCAGCAATATAACGATATGGTATGCTTGAGATACCTGCTTGATTAGAGGGACTCGAAAAAGAATTTATTTGCAATAACTAACCGAATATAAAAATGTTCGCATTAACGATTGCGCCCTAACACCGGTTCTAAGCTTCGATGCAGAGAACACTAGCTTTGTTCGCCAGTGACAGGCGTATGAGGCCCTTGTATAAAGCAGAATAGGTCCCATTTGCCCCGTTTGAAGATTTTCCTGAACTATCGTTTTTTTGATCCCACTTGCCCCGGGGTACCTTAACTTTTTATCGGAAAAAGATATTGAGCATATTGACCCACCAAAAGTTGCAATTTGAGCTCTGAAAGTCACCCGAAGACGACCTTTTTGAGAAATCTAAAACAAAAAAAGTAGACCAAAAATACTGTTTTTTAGGAACACCTTAATTTAATAAGGTAAAATTGCTCTAAATCAGCCAACTTAAGAGCTACAGAAAAAGCTTTTTAGTAAAAAAAAACTTTGTTAAACATAATAACATGTCAGTATTCTGAGATATAAAAGAAATATTTTCATTTTTTTATATGATGGGCCACCCCTTTTTTTTATTGCACCATAATGATGGCCTTACTATTTCTATTTCTAAAAAAATAGTTTTGGCGTAAAATGCATCTTTTCGCGTAAAACTGTATCCTGGACCTTAGTGCATTGGTCTTAATAAGAGATGGGGCACAATTATTGCTGTTTTTGATTACTAATCAAAAGCAAGCAAACCGTCGTGTGGCACAATTTGGATAAGAGTTTCAATATATTTACATCTATAAATGTGGTTACCACAAGATCACAACAATTGTGTGGAATAACAGCGTCTCAAACGTTCGTACGCTTCTCCTTCCAATGACTCTCGATTGTTATGCGTATGCACTGATTTGTTTTGGAAAGTTACGTAATTTCGGGCTCAAGGACGAACCGATAAGCTTCATGGGAAAGAAGTTCAACGATAAGCAAAGAGTAGTTAACTTACATCCTTCGGTGCACTTTTTCACAAACGAATCCAGAAATTCTGGCATCTCCACTGGTTCGAAGCAGCATCTTATCATCGACATTTTTATTTCTGTTTTGAGATCGTTGCACTTTATGAGCCTTTTAGATTGATTGAGAATTACTTATTCTGGATGAATTTTGTTTTAAAAGCGTTGTATTTATTTAATTTACATATTTAGACTATTGATTAGATCACTTGTATTAAGCATACGATGGAAAAAAGAATGCAAATTTAATTAGGATTGGTCTATTTATAAAGTTTAGGTAGACTTCAATATTAGAAAACAGAATTCGATTCTGAATTTGTTAGAAGCCCAATGATTTTAGAATAACACATCTAACACTATTAAATTATCTTACAAACTATGAACATATTTCACTATTTTAACTTGAATTTCATTATTTGGGAAAACAATCAGATTCCAACTTTTCCTTCCATGACACACTTGTTTCACCGAAAAGTTCTGCTTAGAAGTGGCAAATTTCCACCCACTTCCGATTCCACGTCATGCGCAGTTCGGCATGGTTCGTTTCCAGCCCGATCGGTTATCATTCATTGACTGAACGTAGACAACAAACACAACAGACGACACGATTTCACATCACAGAAGTAGATAGATAGGTGCTACCTTGCAATCTCTGGGGATTTACCATCTAGTAATTTGATTTCGTACTGATGATGACGAAGAAAATCAAAACAAACAATGCGTAAAGAGTGCGCACAACGACCCCCAAATTAGTGTGGAGCTGGTTGCCGCGTGTTATCAGCTTATTCACCACAAACATACGCTCCCGTTGATACGCGAGAGATCGTGAGCGGCAGACCATATTCACCACACCACCCTCCACGATGGTCGGCACAGTACCTCCGAAACGGGCGCTAATGGAGCATGGCATTGAAAGCGGTAAGCCAACTGCAACGCCAGAGGATTCCTCTGCTCGCTGCAAAACAATGCGAATGGCCTTCCTTTTTGATTTGAAGAGGCTCTCGATGTTTGAGTTTATGAATGAATACACGCTGATTGGATTGGTACGTGGAACCTTTGCTTATACAGCTGATCTACCTTGGTGGCAAAGCTTCCTATTTTTTGTTTTTCGTTTTCTGTTATAGGGACACGGCAGGTATTTTCGTTTGTTCGTCATAGTCTCGAAAACCAATAAAGAAGACGCTTTTTTGTAAAACTCATACGTACCAAATCGTAAGCTCAGGAGAAAAGTTCTGCTATAGTGCAGTTCTAGCAAATGTACGTTGCTTTCGTTGGTTTTAGCCCCTACGACGATGGACGGAAATACCTGCCGTGTCCCTACTGTCTTTAGATTTGATTGCCCTCAACTACGTGCTACTTACATACATACAGCATGTGGTGGGTACAAGCGAATTTGGAATGGATTTGGCGTTAGCTTGGAGTTAGTAGATATGTATAGGTACTGTACATGAATGAGCAATGACATCTAATTATATTTTTAAAGTACAACGTGAATATTAGTTCAATATTTTCAATCTATGCTGATCCATTGTAGGTAGGGGAGACTGTGTATAGACTTGATCCCCTTTTCTGATTTCCGATGTATCACAACCAAAAATAAATAAACATACGCGATTTCCACACAGACTCCTAAAATATAGTATTTAACTTTACTGATGTATGACAGTCCTTAAATTATTGTTGTTATTGATACATAATCGATTTTTTGGAGTGCTGTCAAAAATCGACTTTGAAAATATTTGGGGGAAATTGATCCCTCTCCAAGAACTTGCTTTAATAAAATTAGAAAGGTGCCCTCAGATTTTTAAATATTTTCCTTTCAAAATACGCGGAATTATCGAATTGCTGTGCGTATACTTGAACGATTTTTGTTATTGAATTCGACAGCACATGCAATTTTAAAATTTGGGGAGACTTGATCCCATTTCTATGAGATCTACGCAACAAATAATTTTTCCACCCAACCCTTCATCAAATCCGTCAAATCTACAAAAAATTAGAAGCCTAAGAAAGGTTTTTAATTTTTTTGAATTTTTTCGCCAAATTTTTGTATGGGTGACTAACGGGGGATCAAGTGTCCCCATATTGAGGCAATAACTTCAAATTCAAATATCCTAAAACTTTGATGGAATGTTGACATTTTTATCAGTACAGATCAATTAGCGTATTTATGGCTTGTTGCTGTGAAAAAATGAAAGAATTTGGTCATTGTTATGAAAAGTTGTTCAATATTTGCGTGGCCAATAAAAATATCTTCAGGAAGGTCCAAACATACAAACCGCCCTGCAGAATTAATAAGGCTATCAATCCAAAAAATAACTCACCACATAAAGGTCATTTGCCTAGAAGATCTATACTAAAAAATACGCTAGAACAAAACTACTTTAGTTTTCGATAAAACAGGGGGTGATCAAGTCTCCCCGGGGATCAAGTCTACCCACCTTCCCCTATTCACTTTATAAATATCATTGATAGTGCTTTCTTGTGATAAACAAGCTCACTATTTAATTGCCATGACTAGCTGCCTTTGCATACAGAACAACTTGTCCTGTTGGCGAATTGCAGTTTTTTTTCGCACATATGGCGTTATATGCGTCCGTATTGAGTCTTTGAGACCGCTTCAAGGTTGATCGGCTGTCGGTTTGTAAGTCGCGTGCAGGAAAGCTCCTTGGTTAATATCATATGGTACTAAGTTCATGCAGCACCATTGCACTGACCGGCATGCAGCATTGAGCGTTTCACAGAAACTACCGATCGATTATCAATGTGTTAAGTTGTTTAACCTTTTGTCTGTGCTCTGTGGTAATATGAAAAAAATTAAACCAATAATTATCCTAATTTTTGATAGTTTGGTTGAACTTGTCGAGATCTGCCTTCTTGGTACAAACTCGCTTGAAAAATCTTGAAAAAAATGCGCTGTAGAGTACTTTTATCAAAAAACTGCTCTGGAGTCATATTTACCTCAAATTGAAATTGTTACATATAACTTTTTGTTTAATTTGACCAATATTGGACTTTTTGGGATGTATAGGAAAAAAATCAATCGTCTTTTAAGCCGTTACCCGTTAAGCCGGAGGGATTTTCGTAAACAGAGTACGAAATCAATAATATTTCATGCCTATGTTACTTAGATATGAGAATCCTAACCTATTTAAACTGCACCTCTTGTGCAGGAAGGCGTTGACTTGAGACATTGATTAGTTTAGAATTTGGTCGCTAGGTGGTGGTATGCTTCAAATCATCATTTTAGACTACGCAATGTATGGAATATTCTACATTGTAAAAAAATTGGGATTTGCATAGATTAAAACTTTAGCAAGTTCGGCAGGTGGAAAAGTAATAAGGTTTTTTACAAAAATCGTGGACCCCCGATAATTTGGACGGTACCTCATTCAAATTAACGAGGTTCATTTTAATTTGGACTTCTGGTTACTCTATGAACATTAGAAAAACTTGTTTCTGGCTTTCTTTGCTGGTTTGTTTCGATTCTGCGTACCATTACATGATGTTCCATTTTTCTTTTCTCGATTCTAAATGACGTTTGAACCATTTTTAATTTGAAGAATGTTCAAACCAACGGGGGTCAAATTTAAAAGTGTTCAGATTAAAAACGGTCATATTACCGGGGGTCCACGGTAGGTGGCGCTAGTGGGCTTGCATTATTCCTATATGTGTTAAATATTGCCTTAGCCTTAGATCCTTGTACTCAAGTTGTATTCGGCCAAGTTGTCTAGGATATCCAGGATCACAAGGCGGTGCTTAGTATAATGAGTACTACTTCCAATAGGCGGCGCTAGGGAGCAGTTATTGTTGAGTATTTTGTCCCTTGAGAGATTTGTTGTATTTTGGTGCGCCTTTTTTTGTCAAACTCAACTGTTGCGGTAGGGTTTTCCAAAAGTATTCTTTGGCTTTGTAGTCAACCTTCTCTAGTGATGCAAAAAATATAATTCGTTCACAGTATACATATATTCTTGGCCATCCAAGAGACACCTGGTTTTTTATATTGTATATGTATTTATAGGCTCAAGCGTTAAAAGGCATAACGGAGCCAAGCACCTCATGTTACAATTTCATAATTATTGAGAATTAGATCCGTTTCCAGAAATCGATGGGTTCGAGCACACTTATCAGCGCAAACCTTCTTTTTTTTCAAATTTACTATGCGTTTCGACAGCCGCCTTTTGATCGTCGCTTCAATGCATTCTGTTGAACTACATGTCGATAGCTAGGCTGACATTTCGGTGAAAAACGGGAGAAACACACTCGCACAGCTTAATTTTCATTTGCCGTGAAGAAGGTAGAGAAATATTTTAGAGTAAATCACCACCACCATAACCTTTTATAGTTGTGGAAACATACTATACTTCGAATACTTCACCTTTCAAAGGTACACAGACAAAAACACGAAGGAACATAATATTACGTATTTTTCAATATTAAAAATAGTGTTTGGAAATTTCATTGTTATCCACTCAAACATACATTAAAGATTCTATTATTGACCAAGATGAAAAACTTATTCAATTCTGAGGCAATTCGAGGCAATTCGAGGCATCGTTGCCGGAAGAGGGTGAGCTCGATGGGGCCCCTCTTGAGGACTGCTGGAATACAGTCAAAGCAGCCATTAACGACGCAGCGGAGAACAACGTCGGGTATATGGGTCGAAGTCGACGGAACGATTGGTTCGACGAAGAGTGCAGACAGATTCTGGAGGAGAAGGACGCGGCGTGGGCGGTCGCGCTGCAGCAAGATACCCCGCAGAACGCGAAACGTTATAGACGGAAGCGGAGAGAGCAGACCTGGCTTTTTCAGGAGAAGAGATGCCGCCTGGAAGAAGCGGAGTGCGAGTACCGGTGTCAAGAAACACGCAAGTTCTGTCAGAACCTCAACGCTTCCCGCAAAGGCTTCGTGCCGCGAGCCGAAATGTGCCGGGATAAGGATGGGAGCATCTTGACGGACGAACGTGTGGTGATGATCGAAAGGTGGAAGCAGCACTACGAGGAACATCTGAATGGCGCTGAGAGTACAGGCAGTGAAAGTCAAGGCAGCGGAGGAGATGACTACGTCAGTTCAGCGGACGATGGAAGCCAACCAGCCCTCACCTTGAGGGAAGTTAAGGATGCCATCCAACAGCTAAAGACCAATAAAGCAGCTGGAAAGGATGGTATCGGAGCTGAGCTCATCAAGATGGCCCCGGAAAACTTGGCCACTTGCCTGCACAAACTGATAGTCAGAATCTGGGAAACCGAACAGCTACCGGAGGAGTGGAAGGAAGGGGTTATATGCCCCATCTACAAGAAAGGCGACAAACTGGAGTGTGAGAACTTTCGAGCGATCACCATCCTTAATGTCGCCTACAAAGTGATATCACAGATCATCTTCCGTCGTCTGTAACCATTAGTGAACGAGTTCGTGGGAAGTTATCAAGCCGGCTTCGTTGACGGCCGCTCGACAACGGACCAGATCTTTACTGTACGGCAAATCCTTCAAAAATGCCGTAAATACCAGGTCCCAACGCACCATCTGTTCGTTGATTTCAAGGCGGCAAACGACAGTATAGACCGCGCAGAGCTATGGAAAACTATGGACGAGAACATCTTCGATGGGAAACTTACCATACTGATCAAAGCAACGGTGGATGGTGTGCAAAACTGTGTGAAGATTTCGGGCGAACACTCCAGTTCGTTCGAATCGCGCCGGGGACTAAGACAAGGTGATGGACTTTCGTGCCTGTTGTTCAACATTCCGCTAGAAGGTGTCATGCGGAGAGCCGGGTGTTACAGCCGGGGTTCGATTTTCAACAGATCCAGTCAATTTATTTGCTCCGCGGATGACATGGACATTGTCGGCCGAACATTTGCAAAGGTGGCAGAACTGTACACCCGCCTGAAACGTGAAGCAACAAAAGTTGGACTGGTGGTGAATGCGTCAAAGACAAAGTACCGAGCACGACAGGGCCCGTCTAGGAAGCAGTGTTGCGATAGACGGGGATACCTTCGAGGTGGTCGAGGAATTCGTCTACTTTGGATCCTTGCTAACGGCTGACAACAACGTTAGTCGTGAAATACGAAGGCGCATCATCTGTGGAAGTCGGGCCTACTACGGGCTCCAGACGAAACTGCGGTCGAAAAAGATTCGCCACCGCACCAAATGTGTCATGTACAAGACGCTTATAAGACCGGTTGTCCTCTACGGACATGAAACATGGACAATGCTCGAGGAGGACTTGCAAGCACTCGGAGTATTCGAGAGACGGTGCTTAGGACCATCTTTGGCGGTGTGCAAGAAGATGGTGTGTGGCGGCGAAGAATGAACCATGAGCTCGCCCAACTCTACGGCGAACCCAGTATCCAGAAGGTAGCTAAAGCCGGAAGGGTACGATGGGCAGGACATGTTGCAAGAATGCCGGACAGCAACCCTGCAAAGATGGTGTTCGCTTCCGATCCGGCAGGTACGAGACGACGTGGAGCGCAGCGAGCGAGATGGGCAGACCAGGTGCAGAACGACTTAGCGAGTGTAGGGCGTATTCGAGGATGGAGAGATGCGGCCTCGAACCGTGCATTGTGGCGTCAAATTGTTGATTCAGTGTTATCTGTTTAGATGTTAACTAAATAAAAGAAAGAAAGATATTGAAAGTAAATCTTGTCCACTGATTTTGGTCTCATGTACTTCCAAAAAGGCGGGATGTATGCAATTTCTTCGCGATAAGTGAAAAAAGCCTGACCAATTTAAAGAAAAGTTTACAGCTTTACAGATTTTTGTACCCATATATTTTAAATGGGCTCAAACATTAAATTTTCCATAAGTCCTATAAATCTCGCCTATTTGAAAACACATGGGAGCAACATTTGTAGTCGGCCTCGTTTTGGTCTTAGTGAGTGCATTTGGGCATCTCTGTACTTATCGATGTGTGATTGTTTGTTGTTCATCGGAGGTGGAAATTTGCCTCCGGTGAAATTTGTTTTACTTGCTGAGGATGGATGTGGATTTGTTCTTGCTGCTGTAGTTTCGAGGCTCTCCGACATGGTTGCATTCGTGGCTTTTAGGCATTTTTGTTGGAGATGTATTGGCTTAGTACACCACCTACAAGTTTTAGGCTGATTTAGGTGAGTCACTAAGCAGATGACCTTTCCGATGGCTATGAATGATGGTATGAAATGCTTGAGTCCTGGCACTCCGTTAGAAACTCCAAAAAAATAATGTTTCCATTTCTCGCTTTGGATAGAAATAACTCGAAGTCGAGTCAAGTACGAAATACTGAAGACGACCTTACAGTTGAGGTCGAAATATGTATATGTAAAAATAATACGAGGTGGTGGAATTAAATGGAATTGTACTAAACTCGTCTTATGACAGTGAAAACATTCTACTAAAAAAGAGCTAAATAATTGATCAACAAACTGCTGCATAAATTCACCTACATTCGCGTGAGGAGTGAACGGTTGGAGGTCTTGTATTCGGACAGTCACTGCCTCGCTATTCTTCACATATACAGGGATCTTGAAATGTCTCTCTCTACAAACAAAAACGAGTTTTGTATTATGCGTTTTTTTTTGTATGGCGTTTTCAAACATTTCAATAAAAACACAGTTGCGTGTGTTGTGCAACTGAATGCTTTTAACATCCGTGAGGTTCAAGCGGATTTCGCTCTCCAAAAACTTTTGCACTTGTGCTACATCATGCCGCACTAGAAGAACGCCAAAGTCTTCCACCAGAGTATTCTTTCTAACACTCATCCTAAAGCACGCCGAAATACGAGATGAAGGTATTATATGTGCAGCTCAAAACTGAATTTTTGAACCCACGACAATCAATTTTTCTCCTATTAGTCGCAAGTTTCATTACTGCGCATCTTGTGCGCTATATACCGCATCTGGTCGCGAACAATGTGCACCAGTTGTGCAATGATGCGCTACAAGATGAACGCGAATAATCGCGTTCGGGTTTCGCGACTTTGAAATTCGATTTTCAACTGGAATCATAATAATACACGTCCGAGTGGTTTGAGTAACGGATATCAACTCAACTGATAAATACCTGGCCTTTAAGGCCTTAATGGGTAAACACGCTTATTTTTTTAGAAAATCTGTAAAATTATTAATCCACCTAAAAGTGATATAAAAATTTTGCTAACCCATCGAAACCAGATACGAGCCTAGTGTCTTCAGGAAAGTTGTAGCGGATGGTCAGTAGCGCCGGGAGTGGGTGGGACAAGTAGGGCATGTCCTACGCATGAAAATACCTGGGTAGGACAGTCGAAGCATTGTCCTACCCATGATTATTGTAAGAACATACCATATGGAAGACTAAAAGATCTAATACTATCAATACTATTTCAATTTCTAGATCTATAAAGATATCATTTAAACGTTTCAAAGTTAATCAGGGGTTTGAAAGTTTATAAGAGGTTAAACTGACAATCATGAAGGTTTCCAGGGATTGTGAAGGAGAAATCTATTCTGAAAGGCTTCTCAGAGTCTTTGAGAAATTCTTTTCATTCATTCATTTTGAAAAGTTATATCAGACCTCCTGTCTATAAAACAGAAGCGGTAGTCACTAGACTCCTGAGCTCATCTCCAAACGTTGAGAAACTAGACAAAGATATGATGGAACAATCGCAGAAATATGCGAATATGAAGCAGTTTATGATTATTGTGGTACATCCGGATGTCGGTAGCAGGCCTATGAGAAGAAGAATTCTGAAAACTTCTAGAGTTTATTGCAATCTATAGGAATCACAAATATTCTAACGTTTGCAAGAAATTTTAGAAGTAAGAAAGAAAAAAGTCTGAAATTCAGAGTAACATTGTTCTTGAGATTTCTGAAAACCCGTAAATAGTACTGAACACCCTTAAAGATTCTTAGACGATCATAAGCTTTACTGGTAGATCGTAGTGAAATTTTTGAAGATTTCTGAAGGTTCAAATTCTTAGAAGTTAGTTATAATTGCTTGAAATCATCCAATATTTTAGAAAATTTACAGGAATTCATAATCACTACTGGGAATTGGTAAAAATGTCATTGACATGAAACATTTGAAATAAGAAATGAAGTCGACATCAATGTATTCCGCAATGAAATAGACAAAATCTACATATGGTGCGAGAAAAGCCTATTAGAACTGAATGTAAAGAAATGCAGCTTAATATCATTTTGCAGATAAAGAATAATACCAAACATTTCAATCGCATTAGGGAATCAGAATGTGGAAAAATGTGAAAAAGTAAAGGACTTTCTTTCGTAGACCACTACAACACAATCATTCACAGGGCTAATAACATGCTAGGGTTCATAAAGCGTTTCTGCTATAACTTTCATGACCCATATATAATTAAAACACTTTATGTAGCTTATGTTAGATCAACAATGGAATATTGCAGTATTGTATGGTCTCCTTTCTCAATCACGCACGAAGAGAAATTAGAATCTGTACAAAAGCAATTTTTACTATTTGCGCTTCGTAAATTAGGCTGGACATCATTTCCACTCCCATCATACAAAGCACGCTGCATGCTTATTGACATACAGACTTTGAAAGAGCGGCGTGAAATAGCATTGTTTTCTTTCGTGAATGATATCGTTTCGCAACGTGTTGAGATTCACCTGAAATCTAATCAAAATTAAATTTTTATATTCCTTCAAGGCAACTTCGTAATCGTACCTTATTTATAACAAACTATCATCGAACAAATTATGCCAAATTTGGACCTTTAAATCGAATAATGGACATTTACAACCAACACTGCGAAGCTATTGACTTCACAATGTCTCGGCAGAATCTTAAAACATATTTTAATAGAATTCGAAATCGCAACACATAAGACAAAAGATATAACATTTTTTATCTGTACTATTTAATCTCTAGTTAATTTTTATTATAAATATATGTTAAATATTTCACAATTTATGTATATTAGCATTAAGAAATGAAAAATTATATATATTTATATGTACTAGTCTACGACGGTTGACGAAATTAATAAATAAATAAATAAATTTACAGTTGTAACATGACAGACAATAGGTGAGATCATTCTGAATAAACCGTCAAACAAATAAGACGTGTATTACTTCTGCTCGCTACAACATGCTTTTTAGAAATGTTCTATAAACAGGGGGAATGCAAGGATTGTCCTAATAGTCATAGGGAGTTTTATAACTTATCTGAGGATGACCGAAAAAATCTGCTGAAATCCGAGAGGATCTCCGGAAAGTCGCTGAAATTCCATAAAAGTTTTCTACAGATTTGATAATCCAGATTTGGAATTACCCACGTCTCGGAACGTGGCCGCGCCTCTGCGGATGGTATTTCAAGCCACTTTGCCAAAGACACCTCATACCTATGAGTCTATGACATACACTGAAATCAAATCCACAATATTTTTTATGTGCGTGAAACATATAGAAGCAAATCTGCTCTCCTAAACTCAATTTTATGTGCAGCATTTAAAGTCTATTCATTGCCAATAGAATTTAAAAGGAAACATATGAAAAACGGATGTCAAGCATTTATGATTTATTAGATTTGAGGATAATTTTTAAATGTATTTACCCATAGGTGACCAGCTATCAATCCGCACACATAAAAATCAAAAGCGTTTCAATAAATGATTATTATTATTATTAATCACCGAAATGGCGGAGGAGCGAATTAGAAAGTTGTCTTGCATTCTTTGCATTTAAGTGTAGTTAATTAGAGGTAATGTTTCCTTATTCATGTTTATTTTACTTATAAAGTTATTGAAAACATTGCCACAAAATTGTGCATAAGAGTTGGGCAGCGATCAATCATGTATTGTATCCACTTATAAGGACTGGACAAAAAACGTAAGCTAAAAAACAAACATGTTATCCAATTTTCTATAAATATTTTTTTGATTATAGAACTCTAAATTACATATGCCGCGTATTCCGCTTGCTGGTTGCTGGTAATGAATAGCTTATTTGGGCTGCAACCTCTGCGAACTTCAGTTCTACGCGAAACGCCGCATGTTTCCGCAGCAGTCAACACCGGCTGGAAGATCTGTCGACGAATGGCAATAGACATCTTCTTCAATCCACTCATTCAGCACAGAGGACCCAGAATTTCCAATAAAGCAAACATTGGTTTTTCGGTGCTGATAATCCGAGAGCGCAAATTAGCGAAGCAACAACAGCTGCCGGAAGAGTTATCCTCCTTCGGCAGCTGTTGTCGCTTCGCTAACTTTCGCTCTCGGATTATCAACACCGAATCGTGAGAACAAACTAAATGATTCGAGATGAGATGAAGAATCATATTGAAGCTTCACGATTGTGGTTGGTCCGATTCGAAATTACTGCTTGAAGCTTCGGATCTCCGGAAGCCGTTGAATAGGTTCAGTTTAAAGTATTCGAAATAGTGTTTGGTGCCCAAAAACGTTGCCAATATCAAGAGTAAAGGGGCATGTTTCTACGATGGCCATCACTGAAAATAGCAACGGATTGGCTGGTTTTTGCAACATAATTCAAAAACGCGAATAATCGCGCAGCATCTTCGTCTTCATCGGGTTCCTGCAGCGGAAAAATCATCAACTATCTCGTTGAGCCAGAAGGTTTCCTTGTCGTATTTCGCCCAGTAAATGGAAGGTTCCAGAGAGTGGTTTAAATTAAAATTTGTTAAAAACATCTTGTTTCCCAAACTGCAACACTGCGAATATCTAAAATAAATATTTTCATCTCTGCGCAATTCTTATTTTTGTAAAATTCGAGAAAAAAAACAAAGTCAGCTTGAAACGGTTTTAATAACAGGTCTAATGATTAATATTGGCTGCCGCACATAAAATATATTAAAAGGAGCCAATGAAAAATATTTCACATGCATTTAAATTATATTTATGCTTGCACATAAAATATAAGGGTAGCAGAATTTCTAATTTTATGTGCAGCATTAATAAAGTACATATGCAAAGCTTGATTGCAAAAATATATGTGCAGTGCACATATATTTTAGATGCGAAATTATCTCAGTGTATATAGTACCCTCCTCTATGTTACAAACAGTGAATTTTTTAATTGGATATTTTTGTACGTGTAAACAAAAAAATACCTTTAAATTGGTTTTAAAAGCATTTTGGAGCGAAACAATTGTTTGGCAAATGAGTGAAACGATGCGATTTAGCATGAGAAACACAGCCCGTATACATTCCTTCGAATTCGCGGGATGGCTCGATAATTGAATTTTGGGAATTATTTTTTCATCACTGTTTCTCCCTTACCCTCACTTATCCCTTCTCACTTTTCATTTCTTACTTCTTACTTTTCACTTCTCATTTCTCATTTCGTACTTCTCACTTTCCACTTCTCATTTCCCATTTCTCACTTATTACTTCCCACTTCTCGCTTCTCACATTTTTTACTTTTTACTTTTCACTTTTCATTTTTCACTTCTCAATTCTCATTTCCCATTTCTCGTTTCTTACTTTTCACTTCTTACTTCTCAGTTTTCACTTTTCAACTTTTACTTCTCACTTATTACTTTCACTTTCCACTTCTTACTTCTCACTTGTCACTTCTAACTTCACACTTCTCATTTTTCACTTCTTGTTTTTCACTTTTCATTTCGCACTCAATTTTTACTTCACATTTTTCTCTTTTCACTTCTCATTTATCATTTCTCATTGTTCACTTTTTACTTTTCACTTTTCATTCTCACTCCCTCTTCTTACTCCTCACTTTTCACTGCTTATTTATTACTTCCCAGTTTTATCTTCTCACTTGTTACTTCACACTTTGCACTTCTCACTTTTCACTTTTCATTTCTCAATTCTAACTTTTTTGAAATGCGTGTCATTCCTCACTTCTCACTGTACACTTTATGTAATTCTCATTATAGGCTGTGCGCAAACCACGTAGATCAAATATTCAGTTTTTCAAACCCCCTTCCCCCTGGTAGACTTTCGTAGACTTTTCCAAACCCCCTCCCCCATTCTTGGGGCCTATGTAGACTTTTTTTTATTAAAAAAAAATGTCATATATGTTATGCAAAACGACTTCTTCTTCTTCTTCTTATTGGCATTACATCCCCACACTGGGACAGAGCCGCCTCGCAGCTTAGTGTTCATTAAGCACTTCCACAGATGTTAACTGCGAGGTTTCTAAGCCAGGTTACCATTTTTGCATTCGTATATCATGAGGCTAGCACGATGATACTTTATGCCCAGGGAAGTCGAGACAATTTCCAATCCGAAAATTGCCTAGACCGGCACCGGGAATCGAACCCAGCCACCCTCAGCATGGTCTTGCTTTGTAGCCGCACGTCTTACCGCACGGCTAAGGAGGGCCCTATGCAAAACGACGCTTTACGAAATAATTTAGAGATCAATCACTTGATAAGTAATTCGGTTTTTCAAATCCGTTCAAGTGTGACCACTGACCTATAATATTCCACGTCGGTCCAAGTTTGCTGAAGTCCAAAGCATTTTATAGTGCCAGGAAAATTTCCATAAAAATTCAAAATATTTTCCATAGATAATTTCAGAATTTAAGTGGACATTGCGAAATTTTTCCTATGGAATATAACAATAAAAATAATGTGCATGCTAATTCCTATCAATTTTCTGTCGAAATTTCAAGAAAATTTCCTGAAGAAATTCTGAAGAATGCCGAGGTAAAGTTTTCATGAAAACTGCAAATGAAAACTCGAAAAAAATTCGGAAGAAATTCAAATCTTTTTCCATGGAAATTTTGAACAATTTTCTGTTGAAGCTACGATTTTTTTTAATAATAACTCCAAGCAAACTTTTGCTTGAAAATTCCAAAGAACTTTTCATTAAAATACGAAAAAAAATCCTTGGAAATTCCAAAGAATTTCTTGTGCATTTTCCAAATATCTTTTCCGTAGAACTAAGAAGAATTTTGCAGCTCAACACATAATTATTTTCTGGGATAATCCAAGACAGTTTAATGTCGAAATTCAAACATGCACTATCGGTATTTCCTTTTCCACTTCCCCCAGTGTACCTTATATTTGTTTCACTACATATTATGAAAATAAAATCGTTAAATACAAAAAAAAAACGATTTCATTAGCATCAACACATTTCAGAATATAGCACAATCATCACCACGCGGAATGATTTTCGAAATGATTTTCGCACAAACTATGAGTCGACGATAGCATGAAAAAAAAACGTTTGAATTAAATCAAGTGTGATAGCCGAGTAGCATTATACCTATTTTGAATTTGTTATGAAATGTGTTAATTTTTTTTCTATCTGCCTACATGACTCAAAGTACAAAGACCACGAACTTATTTATTGTCTGACTCAAATTTGAGTTGAGCCAGATAACCGTACAACGCTTTAATATGCGTGATTTTTTCTACTGAAAACTATAAACAAATGGCGCCGATACATTAACAGTTACTCTGGTGAATGGTTGACAAATAGAGCAATTTCATTATCAACAATAGAAGTTGCATTGCTAATAAAATAAAAGGTGGCTATGTTACTTCTATATTAATAATTTTGTGGTTATAGCTCGTATATTTAGTGAATATCAACACAGAAAAAGTAATGAAAAATAAACAACGCGTAAAACTTGACATGCAAAAATTTACGCTATTCTACGCTGAAATTGTCCTCTTGTTAACAAGATTGCATACAACTTGTATGCAATAATGACGATTCACGTCGAATATTGTATACACTTAGGCTATATCTCGTATGGAATTCCGCTAATAATGGCGTTCCATTTATGTGCATGATTTTTAGCGTAAATTTCAGTGGATTTTTCTATCTGTGAATCATCAAGCAAGAGCATACAAATGTCTACCAGTTGAGATTTGTTTCATGGTAAATATTCATTATGTTTGCCTTTCATTTTGACGGATAGTATTTCCGTATTTTCTCCTAATTTAAAATTATAAAATATAAGAGTTGTTTTTTTTAGGTAAATCTTAAATCGATTGACTGTAAGAAGCAACCTTATGATCTATCATTGTTTCATACTGTGTGGGTAATAGTTCTATAGATCCGTGCCCTTGAAAAAATAAGAGTACAAAAAAAGCTCGTGGCTTTCCAGATGGTCGATTTGTGGCTTCGTTGTATACTCAGCTTGTATGCCGATGGAAATGACCTGATTTCGAATATGATATGTATCTGTACCTTCAATCTTCATATATGCTTGTAAACAATAATTATCCAATTCTACGACCAAAGTTTGGCAAACCGTGAACTGCGGAGCACATCAAAAACCGTTTAAACAAAATTGCAAGATGAAAAAGAAAAAAAGTGTGAACCGCCTTCCGTGTGCAATTATCCATTAATTGCTCCTATTCACAATTTGTTCTCCTTCGAATGTATTTCATTCTCACTTTCAGGTTGGTTTTTTTTCGCATTACATTTTTCTTACCCTCCTCAGAACACACGTCATAGGACCCAAATCAATTCATCCAGAGATTACGATGCCTTTCTTATGAAATATAAGTGAACATAAGATTGATAAAAATGTAACTGTCAGTGATTAAGGTCCTATCATTTTGCGGAATCAACACACATAATTTACATGCATTGATTTTTTTTCCTGAGAAAGAAAAAGTAGGAAATGGGACAGAAAAGCAGACTTGGACTTGGATCCACGATCTTTTTTGTATGAGGGAGAACCTCGCCCTGACGTATGCATTTTCATAGTTAATAAATCATCTGTCTTATAAAATTAAAGTTCAAAGAATTTGCCCGAAATATTGATTTGTTTCTGTCCAAAACAATTAATTGCACAGGAAAAGAACAGAGGTGAGAAAAATCAAATTTTCTCTTTATTAAGAGGCGATAATGACCAATAATTGTAACTCATTGTTTCGATGCTTTCCAACAAAATCAGGGTTCCATTCTCCATCTCACTGAATCGAATCTCTGAAGAAATGAATGAAGCATCAATTTCGGAAGTTGCTAACATGCGTGTTTATTCTTGAAAAAACACAACAGTAGAAAACAAATAAAACTCTTCAAAATAAAAAATGCTGGCCTATGTAATGTCTTTTCATTATAAGTGTTTTTAACCCCAAGATGTTGTCGAATTTCTCATGAAAAGATCTTGCCATATATTTCACATTATTTAATACCCCATGGGACCTACGATCGTTACTAATCACTAATAACTAACCGTCGAATAAAATTCAACTAAATAATTGTTCACCTGTCTTAACCCTGGCATAATCGATTCGTTTTAATTGTACCGTTTAAATGCCACTCACGAATATCTAAATACCTACCGAAATAAACTCACGCTAACATCATCACCAACTGATCAACTAAACTACATGATGACTTTGGAAATCTGCAAAATGAAAAAAAAACATCTCCTCCCCATCGATCGATCCGGTGGCGCCCTCGTTTTCGTACCTCCTCGTACACGCTCATCGATTTCTTCTTCGTTTTTTTTTTTCATTCAGCGTCTATAATGAAAAGCTGCTGCAAGGCTCTCACGCCCATCTACAACCGCCCATTCACAAACGCGATGCGATCGGCGAAAAGTTTTGATTGATTTTCCGCGTGCCACGGTTATAATTAAATTGGCCGACCGAACATCATAACACGGACCGGAGTCGACATTTGATCGAATAATTTTTATTGTTAAAACTATTATTTTTAACTATTCGTCCGATTGCGGTCACACACAATCAATCAGCTCGCTTTGTTGGGCCTTAACGATCGATGACGACGACACGATGGATGACGACGATGATTTAATCCGATCAATTCGAAGAAATCTTCATAATAGTGGCGATGCTCCATACGATTCGTAGTTACGCGCTATGGCGTCCAAATTGGATCGTTTCGAGCAAATTACGCCAATCTACTCCAAATGGTCCCATTTCGGAGCGGGTGCGGTGGCCAGATCTAGCACTAGTGGCCACATTTGCAAACATATGTTTCGCGCTCGCGATCGTCGTTCATTGTCCGTTTGCCGGTTTCGGTTTGCTATTACCTTCGGGCAAGGTGGTTCACAGTTGGGCTGTAACTCCGGCTGGGGGAGGCACGGAGCCGAAGGAATTCTACGCTTCATTCATTACGGTCATAGTGCCACCGCGTGTGTTCTTATCCTTCACCGCCTCACGCTCCAGCGAGCTAACTACTCCCTTTGCTGGTGGTAACCGCAATCAATACCAAAACAAGCCGGCTGGTAGTGACAGTGAGTTGAGTGGATGATAGTAGACTGACGCGCAACTTGTTATGGTTAGTGCATTACATGCATACGTTCCAAGCGTTTTGTCGATCGCGATCGTGGTATTTAGTATGTGCATTATACTATACCAATACCCATTCCTGTTGTGATCGTAAGCTTTTAATAGTAGCAGGTCACGATACATTTATGCATAGCTGGTTGTGTTTGGAAGTCAGTATGCGTAGGCAGTTCCTCATTGTTAGAATTAACATCTGTTCGATTTGCATTGCAATTCTCGAACCATGAATTAAAATTGGATTTGTTTTGATTTGTTAAAACATTTAAATCGGAGTAGTCGAAAACATAACTTCAAATAAAGAGCCGATGCACAAATTTGTAGGTTGACTGGTTATCTACTCCTAAGCAACTGCAACAGCAACAGAACCTACGTATATCTACCTATGATAGTCGTAGACCCGTAGATCGAAGCGATAGGCTATTGGTGATACTCCAGGTTTCTCGTTCTTGGGCTGTTTCCCTGAACACCGGACGTACGCGTGTCTCCTTCGATTGTACACAACAAGCGAGTGCGGTGTCGACGTCCTCCTTCAAGTTCTCTGCTGAACATAGCTTTATTCCGGCATACATGTCCAGCTTATTGTAATCTGCCGTATTTTATCTGCCTACCAATATTTGCATTTTTGTATACTTGCTATAGCTCGTTATTTATGCGTTTTTCATCACGCCACCAAGTACTGAGTGCAGTACTGCCCATGATCACATAGTTGACGTATAAGCCAAAATGACCAAAACACACTTTTTTGCGGATATGGATTCTTCGTACGATTATACATATGCTCCATGAAAAAATATTCATGTTTTGTTCGGAAACATTCGAGTTATGACAATAATTGTTTTTGGAAAAATGATCATTTGATCGCATAAGTTAACGTACCTCCATTACCTGCAGCAATATGGAGCAAAAACCTGTCTCATATTTTTTCGACATTCACAATCTACTAATTAAGCACAACATAGGTTTTAGTTTTACTTTGTCGTATTTCAGGACTACTTTATGATTTGGGCATAACTGATTTTGTAATCAAAAATTAATAAGCACGTTTTTTGCTGAAGCAAGCATTTCTTGTGAAATCCACGGTATGATTCGACAAAATAAGCTTTCATCCATTGAGGTGTAGCACTGGAGATAAACGTTTACATTCTTTTGAATCAATAAAATAATGTTTGTTTTCTAAATATTGTCGCCAAAAGTTTTGATTTAAGACAATCCGATCATTCAAAAAGAAGTATAATATAAAAGAAAAATGAAAATCCAATAATTATGTAACACAATGATTAGCTATTTGTGTCACACTTTTTTTTTAGAAGTATATCGAAATTGTGTATAGGAAATCACACTTATCTGAATCCCCATTCCTCCTCTAAAGTGTAGTAATTTATGGGTATTTTCTAAAAGTGCATATCAGAACCAAAATCTAGCTTCATGTTTTGCGTGGCAGGAGAGGTCTGCCACTGAGGACTTAACGCATAAGAATTAGTGTGTGTTAAATGGCTTTTTATGTGTACCTCAGCTTGATAATAATGGTATGTATATTTTGAGCACATTTACCGGGAAGGATCGTAATATATTCCACGGCTGTTATTTTAGTTTTTACAATTGCAATGCAATTCTTATTCATGTTTTTCATTACCTTACCCGGACAGAACTGAATTATAAAACATGATATGGACTTTGATGTAAGATTCAAAAGGACAGGCAAAAATATTAACAAAAAAAACGCACCGAAGTGTTATTTAAATATCAAGATGTATTATGGATAAAAACAAACTAATAGCTCGAGATATTAATCACTTCTTCCAAATAGCATTAACTAATAACCTCATGATATTTCAGAGCAAATTTGTATATTGTTGTCTGATATTTTGTGCTTTTATATCCTACATATAAATCAGACCCATATCTCATTTTGCAATCTAATCACGATTGATTTACTTCTAATCCTCGTCTACTCGGGTATTTTAAAATAGGGATTGGAACCATTTTTGCTTAAAATTTGGTTGGAACGAGAGCTTTTGCCAATACATGAAAACGGTAACTGCTTGCACACCTGTTACAGAACCATTCTAATGCTGTAATAGTGCAAAATCCCCGTACGGTACTGATCAAATTCTTTGCAACACGAACTCTTCCACGCATAATTTTATCTTTACCACATAATTTTAATTTTCACGGAAAAAGCTATCCGAAAAACCTTTCCCGGAAACTCGTACTTTTCAAAAGATTTCCCTTCTTCAATCAATAAATCTTAAGAAAATTATTTTGAGCTTTTTAGTGGAATGTCTTCACTTGTCATATGACGAGTTTGTACAATCCCATTTAATTCCACCACTTAATTGTACCTTGACAGATACGTATTTCGACCTCAACAGTAAGGTCGTCTTCAGTGTCTCGTACTTGACTCGACTTAAGTTAAGTTTTTTTTATGAAATGAGGCCCGGAAGCCTCCTTTCAAGAGGCCCGGAAGCCTCCTTTCAAGAGGCCCGGAAGCCTCCTTTCAAGAGGCCCGGAAGCCGCCTTTCAAGAGGCCCGGAAGCCTCCTTTCAAGAGGCCCGGAAGCCTCCTTTCAAGAGGCCCGGAAGCCTCCTTTCAAGAGGCCCGGAAGCCTCCTTTCAAGAGGCCCGGAAGCCTCCTTTCAAGAGGCCCGGAAGCCTCCTTTCAAGAGGCCCGGAAGCCTCCTTTCAAGAGGCCCGGAAGCCTCCTTTCAAGAGGCCCGGAAGCCTCCTTTCAAGAGGCCCGGAAGCCTCCTTTCAAGAGGCCCGGAAGCCTCCTTTCAAGAGGCCCGGAAGCCTCCTTTCAAGAGGCCCGGAAGCCTCCTTTCAAGAGGCCCGGAAGCCTCCTTTCAAGAGGCCCGGAAGCCTCCTTTCAAGAGGCCCGGAAGCCTCCTTTCAAGAGGCCCGGAAGCCTCCTTTCAAGAGGCCCGGAAGCCTCCTTTCAAGAGGCCCGGAAGCCTCCTTCAAGAGGATCTGAAGCCTCCTTTCAAGAGGCCCGGAAGCCTCCTTTCAAGAGGCCCGGAAGCCTCCTTTCAAGAGGCCCGGAAGCCTCCTTTCAAGAGGCCCGGAAGCCTCCTTTCAAGAGGCCCGGAAGCCTCCTTTCAAGAGGCCCCGAAGCCTCCTTTCAAGAGGCCTGGAAGCCTCCTTTCAAGAGGCCCGGAAGCCTCCTTTCAAGAGGCCCGGAAGCCTCCTTTCAAGAGGCCCGGAAGCCTCCTTTCAAGAGGCCTGGAAGCCTCCTTTCAAGAGGCCCGGAAGCCTCCTTTCAAGAGGCCCGGAAGCCTCCTTTCAAGAGGCCTGGAAGCCTCCTTTCAAGAGGCCTGGAAGCCTCCTTTCAAGAGGCCCGGAAGCCTCCTTTCAAGAGGCCCGGAAGCCTCCTTTCAAGAGGCCCGGAAGCCTCTTTCAAGAGGCCCGGAAGCCTCCTTTCAAGAGGCCCGGAAGCTCCCTTTCAAGAGGCCCGAAGACCTCCTTTCAAGAGGCCCGGAAGCCTCCTTTCAAGAGGCCCGAAGCCTCCTTCAAGAGGCCCGGAAGCCTCCTTTCAAGAGGCCCTGAAGCCTCCTTTCAAGAGGCCTGAAGCCTCCTTTCAAGAGGCCCGAAGCCTCCTTTCAAGAGGCCTGAAGCCTCCTTTCAAGAGGCCTGGAAGCCTCCTTTCAAGAGGTCTGGAAGCCTCTTTTCAAGAGGCCCGGAAGCCTCCTCTCAAGAGGCCTGGAAGCCTCCTTTCAAGAGGCCCGGAAGCCTCTTTCAAGACGCCCGGACTCCTCCTTTCAAGAGGCCCGGAAGCCTCCTTTCAAGAGGCCCGGAAGCCTCCTTTCAAGAGGCCCGGAAGCCTCCTTTCAAGAGGCCCGGAAGCCTCCTTTCAAGAGGCCCGGAAGCCTCCTTTCAAGAGGCACTGCAGCCGCGCTTCAAGAGGCCCGGAGGCCTCCTTTCCAGAGGCCCGGAAGCCTCCTTTCAAGAGGCCCGGAAGCCTCCTTTCAAGAGGCCCGGAAGCCTCCTTTCAAGAGGCCCGGAAGCCTCCTTTCAAGAGGCCCGGAAGCCTCCTTTCAAGAGGCCCGAAGCCTCCTTTCAAGAGGCCCGGAAGCCTCCTTTCAAGAGGCCCGGAAGCCTCCTTTCAAGAGGCCCGAAGCCTCCTTTCAAGAGGCCCGGAAGCCTCCTTTCAAGAGGCCCGAAGCCTCCTTTCAAGAGGCCAGGAAGCCTCCTTTCAAGAGGCCCAGAAGCCTCATTTCAAGAAGTCTGAAAGCATCATTTCAATAGGCCCGGAAGCTTACTTTCAAGAGGCCCGGAAGCCTCTTTTCAAGAGGCCTGAAAGTTTTCTTTCAAGAGGCCCGGACACCTCCTTTCAAGAGGCTCCGAAGCCTCCTTTCAAGATGATCCGAAGCCTCCTTTCAAGAGGCATGGAAGCCTCCTTTCAAGAGGCCCGGAAGCCTCCTTTCAAGAGGCCCGGAAGCCTCCTTTCAAGAGGCCCGGAAGCCTCCTTTCAAGAGGCCCGGAAGCCTCCTTTCAAGAGGCCCGGAAGCCTCCTTTCAAGAGGCCCAGAAGCCTCCTTTCAAGAGGCCCGGAAGCCTCTTTTCCTTTCAAGAGGCCTGGAACCCTCCTTTCAAGAGGCCTGGAAGCCTCCTTTCAAGAGGCTTGGAAGCCTCCTTTCAAGAGGCCTGGAAGCCTCCTTTCAAGAGGCCGGAAGCCTTCTTTCAAGACGCCCGGAAGCCTCCTTTCAAGACGCCCGGAAGCCTCCTTTCAAGAGGCCCGGAAGCCTCCTTTCAAGAGGCTCGGAAGCCTCCTTTCAAGAAGCTCGGAAGCCTCCTTTCAATAGGCTCGAAAGCCTCCTTTAAAGAGGCTCGGAAGCCTCCTTTTTAAGAGGCCCAAAATATTTTCAAGAGGTCCGGAAGCCTTTTTACAAGAGGCTCGGAAGCCTCCTTTCAAAAGGCTCGGAAGCCTCCTTTGAATAGGCCTGGAAGCCTCTCAAGAGGCCCGGAAGCCTCCTTTCAAGAGGCCCGGAAGCCTCCTTTCAAGAGGCCCGGAAGCCTCCTTTCAAGAGGCCTGGAAGCCTCCTTTCAAGAGGCCCGGAAGCCTCCTTTCAAGAGGCCTGGAAGCCTCCTTTCAAGAGGCCTGGAAGCCTCCTTTCAAGAGGCCTGGAAGCCTTCTTTCAAGAGGCCCGGAAACCTCCTTACAAGCGGCCGGTAAGCCTCCTTTCAAAAGACCGGGGAGCCTCCTTTCAAGAGGCCCGAAGCCTCCTTTCAAGAGGCCCGGAAGCCTCCTTTCAAGAGGCCCGGAAGCCTCCTTTCAAGAGGCCCGGAAGCCTCCTTTCAAGAGGCCTGGAAGCCTCCTTTCAAGAGGCCTGGAAGCCTCCTTTCAAGAGGCCCGGAAGCCTCCTTTCAAGAGGCCCGGAAGCCTCCTTTCAAGAGGCCCGGAAGCCTCTTCAAGAGGCCCGGAAGCCTCCTTTCAAGAGGCCCGGAAGCCTCCTTTCAAGAGGCCCGGAAGCCTCCTTTCAAGAGGCCCGGAAGCCTCCTTTCAAGAGGCCCGGAAGCCTCCTTTCAAGAGGCCCGGAAGCCTCCTTTCAAGAGGCCCGGAAGCCTCCTTTCAAGAGGCCCGGAAGCCCCCTTACAAGAGGCCCGGAAGCCCCCTTCAAGAGGCCCGGAAGCCCTCTTCAAGAGGCCCGGAAGCCTCCTTTCAAGAGGCCCGGAAGCCTCCTTTCAAGAGGCCCGGAAGCCTCCTTTCAAGAGGCCCGGAAGCCTCCTTTCAAGAGGCCCGGAAGCCTCCTTTCAAGAGGCCCGGAAGCCTCCTTTCAAGAGGCCCAGGAAGCCTCCTTTCAAGAGGCCCGGAAGCCTCCTTTCAAGAGGCCCGGAAGCCTCCTTTCAAGAGGCCCGGAAGCCTCCTTCCAAGAGGCCCGGAAGCCTCCTTTCAAGAGGCCTGAAGCCTCCTTTCAAGAGGCCCGGAAGCCTCCTTTCAAGAGGCCCGGACGCCTCCTTTCAAGAGGCCCGAAGCCTCCTTTCAAGAGGCCCGGAAGCCTCCTTTCAAGAGGCCCGAAGCCTCCTTCAAGAGGCCCGGAAGCCTCCTTTCAAGAGGCCCGGAAGCCTCCTTTCAAGAGGCCTGAAGCCTCCTTTCAAGAGGCCCTGGAAGCCTCCTTTCAAGAGGCCCGAAGCCTCCTTTCAAGAGGCCCGGAAGCCTCCTTTCAAGAGGCCCGGAAGCCTCCTTTCAAGAGGCCCGGAAGCCTCCTTTCAAGAGGCCCGGAAGCCTCCTTTCAAGAGGCCCGGAAGCCTCCTTTCAAGAGGCCCGGAAGCCTCCTTTCAAGAGGCCCGGAAGCCTCCTTTCAAGAGGCCCGGAAGCCTCCTTTCAAGAGGCCCGGAAGCCTCCTTTCAAGAGGCCCGGAAGCCTCCTTTCAAGAGGCCCGGAAGCCTCCTTCCACGGGGCCCGGCACCCTCCTTCCAAGAGGCCCGGAAGCCTCCTTTCAAGAGGCCCGGAAGCCTCCTTTCAAGAGGCCCGGAAGCCTCCTTTCAAGAGGCCCGGAACTCAGGAGCTTCCTTTCAAAAGGCCCAGACGATTCGTTTCACGAGGGACGGAAGCCTTCTTTTCAAGAGGCTGGGAACCTCCTTCAAGAAGCTCGGAATTCTTCTTTCAAGAGGCTTGAAGTGCACTTTGAGTGTCTCAGAAGCGTCCTTTCAACATTCTAGAAAGCTTCCTTTAAGTTGCTCAAAAACTGCCATTAAAGAGGCTCGAAGCCTCCTTCAAGATGATCAGAAGCCTCCCTCAAGAGGCTCAGAAGCCTTTTACCAAGAGGCATGGAAGCCAACTTTCAAGAGATTCGGAAACTCCTTTCAAGAGGCTCGGAAACCTCCCTTCAAAGGGATCGGAATTATTCTTTCAAGAGGTTTAGAAGCCTACTTAAAAGCCTGGGAGCCTGTCAAGAAAAAGGTTGAGAACCGCTGCTCTACCGCATGCTCTACCGAAGATGAATGATGATGTTTACAGGCCCAATTTGAATTCAGATATATTGCCGTATATTGAATAAAAATCAATCTTCATTGCAGTTGAACGTAGCTGAACACTGTATACATATAAATATTAGGTTAGCACTTTTAAGTTACGGAGTAATCTATGGTCTCTTGTTTTCTTTTGCTGATCTATTAAACCAGCGGTACTCAACCTTTTTCTTGAGAGGTACCCTTCGAACTTTTACATTAATTGAGGTACCCCTATTTTTGCTCTAAATGAAAAAAAGCGTAGCTCATAATATTTGAAAAATTGACCTGAAACCTAACGGGATTTATGTTGGCTGAAATTTTCATCGCCCGTAAGTTTATATATCAAGCTTCCTACAGAATTTTCATGACTACTGGAGCCTTCTGAGCCACTTGAATGAAGGCTTCCGATTCTCTTAAATGCCGGCTTGAGCCACTTAAAAGAAGTCCTCTGAGCATCTTGATATGTCGCTTTAAAGCCTCTTGTAAGATGAATTCTGAGCCATATGAAGGGGAGGCTTCTGAGCCTCTTGAAAGAAGTCTGAGCCTCGTGAAAGGGGCGCTTCCGAATCACTTGAGCCCCTTGAAATGAGGCTTCTGAGCCTCTTGAAAGGAGGCTTCCGGGCCTCTTGAAAGGAGGCTTTGTGGCCTCTTGAAAGGAGGTTTCCGGGCCTCTTGAAAGGAGGCTTTCTGGCCTCTAGAAAGGAGGCTTCCGGGCCTCTTGAAAGGAGGCTTTGTGGCCTCTTGAAAGGAGGTTTCCAGGCCTCTTGAAAAAAGGCATCCGCGCCTCTTAGGAGGAGGCTTCCGGGCCTCTTGAAAGAAGGCTTTCTGGCCTCTTGAAAGGAGGCTTCCGGGCCTCTTGAAAGGAGGCTTTCTGGCCACTAGAAAGGAGACTTCCGGGCCTCTTGAAAGGAGGCTTCCGGGCCTCTAGAAAGGAGGCTTCCGAGCCTCTTGAGAGGAGGCTTCTGGGCCTCTTGAAAGGAGGTTTCTGGCCTTTTGAAAGGAGGCTCTGGGCCTCTTGAAAGGAGGCTTCTGGCCTCTTGAAAGGAGTCTTCCGGCCTCTTGAAAGGAGGCTTCTGGGCCTCTTGAAAGGAGTCTTTTGGGCCTCTTGAAAGGAGGCTCGGGCCTCTTGAAAGAAGGCTCTGGACCCTTGAAAGGAGGCTTCCGGACCTCTTAAAAGGAGGCTTCCGGGCCTCTTGAAGGGAGGCTCCCGAGCCTCTTGAAAGGAGGCTCCCGAGCCTTTTAAAAGGAGGCTCCCAGGCCTCTTGAAAGGAGGCTTCCGGGCCTCTTGAAAGGAGGCTTCCGGACCTCTTGAAAGGGGGCTCCCGAGCCTCTTGGAAGAAGGCTTCCGAACCTCTTGAAAGGAGTCTTAAAAACCTATTGAAAGGAGGCTTTCGAGCCTTGTTCATTCGACGTGTTTTTGCTTTTGATCTGTTGTCCACAGCCCTTCATGCACTGAGCGAGTTGTGGAAGGCAGGCTTCGATTCACTGATCGACATGCATACAAGATAAATAATGTTTTGAAATTGAAAACATTACAGTTTATCAATAAATTTTGATTGGAATTGTAATACATCCGCCATTACGCATTTTTGTCCGAGGTACCAAAGCTAGCAAAGGCTAGCAAAGGTACCCCCAGGTGTACGTATACCCTAGGTTGAAAACTGCTGTATTTAACTAATCATCATCATCATTAGTATTGAAAGTCAAAGTCAAAGTCAAATTCTGAAATCGAAAAATCGACTATTCCAATTATTTTGTTTTTAGATAAAAGCTTTATAATTCACGATAACGCGGTGTAAAAAAGTAGATTATTATCGAAGTTTTATGTACCTCTGGTTTTTTTTCCTTAGAAAGTTAGGCAAGTTCATTTGAAATGAGCCACGGGGTGTTTGAAAATATTTCATCGGCGATTTTTTGAAAATAGTAGTTTGTGCAACTAGTTGCAAAAAGTTGATTTTTTCAGCACGAGTTGTACCTTCATCCAACGAGGCTTGCCGAGTTGGATACATACTACGAGTGCTGAAAAAATCGAGTTTTGCAAAGAGTTGCACACGTTATTTTTTTGCAATGACGAAAAATGGGCTTTACTATGACAAATTTGGACCAAAATGGTACAGTCTGATGTACATCACATGATAATTCATGCCAAAAAATCATGTTGCATTTTATTTTTATTTTTGCATAAATCACAATCTTTTTCCAGCAATTATCATCAATTACCAGCCTTTATCCAGTTCTCTGCTCAATGTTGTATTTGCATTTTTTTTTCTTCCAAAATTCGTACTAGATAGCCAGCCCATTGCCAGTCTGTCATATTTTATAGGATTCATAATATTTTCCTCTTGATACACAGTCTCATAGTTTCTGTGGTACACATCACATTTTGCTTGAAAACCACAAAAGCTTCTCATAATTTCCATGATTTATGTTCAAAAATAGCTACCGGTTGATCTAAAGTTTGATGTAGAGCGAATTTCATTTATGCTACGGAAGCTAAGCTGCTGCTACACGCTCGACAGTCATTATTTGATTTGCTCCATATCTGCGGTTATTCATGCGTTTATGGGCAGTAAAATGGTTACTTACATCTTAGAAAACAGCAGCAATAATACGTCTTTCAACTTTACGGGAAACATCCCAAGTCATAATTATGGCTTTATAATGTTCTTGAAGATAACGATTTACTCTTCAATTGCGCCATGAAATCATTATAAGTACCACGATATTCCTAGGGATCATTGTCCCACTTCACAAGCATTCCAAGGTAAAAAAAAATCTTAACACCTCCAGTCACATCTCCTACATATCCTCTTATTCTATTTCTATCCGTAATAATCTACTTCGTATTGGTAGAGTGAAAGGTTATGTCTATTCTTACCGTTTCAATCTTCAGTAAGACAAAAGAATACACCATTCCTCTGCGATAGTTTCCAATGAGCTCGAGTTCGTCTGCAAAACCCAGGATAATTTTGCCATTTTTGATTTGTTTAAACATTGATTCTCTATGCAGAAACACTACAAATGTTTATATTTCTAATTTTGAGGGTTAATTACGTTGATTCATCCATTGCTGAGTTATCTATTGACTTTTTATACCGACTATGGGAGATAAAAACAATAAAAATTACTTTTTCGAAAAATCGCCGGTGAAATATTTTAAAACACCCCGTGGCTCATTTGTAATAACCTTGCCTAGCTTTCTGTGAAAAAAGTCAGAGGTACATTAAACTTCGATAATACTTAACCTAACTCATACTAAGAGTACACGGAGCTAATCGTTGCAATAGAAGATTGCGTATTTGAATCAAAAAAGGCCGAATGAACTCGGCAGAGCAATACGCGTGCTCGCTTCTGTCAATATTGTTGCTCTGCCGTGTTCATTCGGCCTTTTGTGGTTTCGGTCCGTTTTTGCTTTCGGCCTTCTGTAATTCGGCCTTTCGTTATTCGGCCTTTCGTAGAAACTCCGATTGGAGCGCTATCGGACCTAGACGAACAAAAAACTTAATAGTATCGGAAATGTCACTGGATCAAATACAATTGTTTTCGGACTTCGAATAGTTTTTTAAATTTTTTTTTTCAAATTCACACAAAATCCCTAAAACTACTTCACTGTATACGTTTTTTACGGTCTACTCTGTGTTTTGCCTTTAGCGTGTTAAAAATTACCTTTCTAGGGATTCCTCCCCAGAAGCCTGTTCCGTACTCCTTGCCAATTTGAATTTCTTCTTCTATCATTTTTCTTCTTTTCCTTATCCGTCAAATAAATTATGTAACAGACAGTAGTTGAGGCGATGGCACAAATCTCCTAAACTGAGGGAACCGTGCCTCTGGAGCCGACGTTCTGATACCTGTATTAGTTATTAACGGAAAAGAGCTCTTCGGATACTAGTCGAACAATTGATTGCGTAATCGTTTATTACCCAGGAAATAGTCTGATCACTTGAATCTGAATCACTTTTGAACCAGTGAGTTTGAGAATATTTTGTGATCATTTACCATAGCGACATTTTTGATTTTGATTGTCGTCCCCTTAGGCCTTTTAAGCTTGGCGGGGCCCAAGCCGATCTGGAATGCATAACAAAATTATAACTCAATTCTATCAAATGTTGATATTTAAAGCAAGGTGTGTTATAATTAGATAATTCGATCAAAATGTGTCTTCGGCCAGTTTTGTTTCATATCAAAATTATAACAACATTAGTTATGTATATTTTCACAAAATAATTGCCTACACTTTTTGTAGATATTGGAAAAAAATCGGAGGTAATCACCTTCTATATAACTTGAACCCGCTCGATATTAATACATAGCTGGAACAATGTTAAGGGGGAACACAAATTGGCAACAAACCACTACATAAATCCATTGGTTGTGTTATTTCTCGGTGTTGCACTACCACAACAACAATTTCCTGAAAGACGGAAAGAGATAGACGACACACCGCCGGTGGTAAATCATTCTGAAAGCTCTTTTTTCGCTCATTTTTCTTGAGTTTTAATTGTTTACATTATGGATGGAAATCCGTCGGTAGCGTACCAGATTTCTATCCGTGATGTAGGCAATAACTTTAAAATAGATGTTTGTACAGACAAATTATATTACGTTTGTTATAATAACCTCTGTTTTTATTGTGTTACGGCTAGAGGTATTCCTGATCTAATTTTTGTTTTTTTTAACAACTAACTAGCCAAATAACACATTTTGTTACAATATTTTTCTGTAATAAATAACTCTCCTTGTTATAATTTTGTTATGCATTATTGGTCGGGTATGGGTAAGCACCGCTTAAGAGTTGAGCGGAGGTGAAGAAATTGGCCGTTTTTCGTCGTTTAAAATAAATACATCTTTTTGACCCAAGCTCGACAAGCTGTCTCACAGATTGAATATCTCGTTCGTCACGTATTCCTAATTAATGTATTCAATACGTAACACGCCAACTCTGGGTAATACCTATAGAAACATTCGACTGTATTTTGATTGTATTCCAGAACTACTTTTACAGTTGCAACTTATAGTGAATTAGTATTTACATTTTGCCATGCAGACTGAACTCAATCCTAAGTTCTCCTCAAACAACCAAACTGCTCGATTTTCCGCCGTTTAGCATCTAAGTCGACGAGAGAGAGAGCATCATGACGAGAGGAGAAATAGCTCACGCTGCTAAACTTGGCGCTTGGTACTTGACTTAGATGGGTGCTGTGTGGGTTGACGACGACGATGGCGACGTTCTTGAACTGGAAGCCGTGTTGTAGTCATCGTACAGGTGGGTGAAGGTGTAAATTGAGATTCAAATTGACACTGCGGATGACGCTGGATCACGATCGTGGTGTGTGTCGTCTGTGGCCTATGGTGCGGAAAACCGGGGAAGAGAGTTCTTGTTTTGTTCAAGAATGAAATATTGCGCTTGCGGTTATTGAGGAATTCTGGGCTTTGCAGTTTATGGATCCAAAAGCTATGCTGTCATGCTCGAGTAGATCCGACAGTTGCTTCGGAATCGTTTAGGCTGACTAAAATGAAACATTTAAAATGTAGGCGTTAGGCGTGACCTTTGAAGGAGGAATTTGTGTTGTGTTAGCGCGTCGTGGTCGCTTTGGTTTATTGTATTTTACATATTATAAGGTAACGTATAAAATGACTTTTTTAACCAATGATAGACTTCGATTTGTGGTATTTATAATTATTTGTGATAGATTCAATATGCACCTGTATACATCGGCACAAGCCGAAACGCAACAAGAATCAAACGTTTTGTTACATTCGAGGAATTTAGTGACTATAATAAAAATAACGTCATCACCAGAAGGAACAATCAATGGTTTCACAAGCCGCAATTTTTATTCCATATTTAGTAGTATAGTTTCTCTGTTTGTCTACCTGAGTTATTTATACACATTTGTCGAAATAAATTTCGCCGCGAATTAAGACGTAAAGCCCGTCCCAAGGAGGTCAACGGGATTTGCGTGTCATCACATGAAACTCGCTGGAATGAGGAAGGAAATCGCATGACAACGACGACGATGGCGACAACGAGCTACGATCCGCCAAAAAGGTCGTAAATCAAATTAACGCCCAAATTTCGCCGGTATGATTGCTGCTGTGCTGTTGGGCAGGATAGGGTTACGATCGGTGAGCATTATCTTCGTTACGTTGCGGTTGCTCAACTGTTCACTCTGTACGCAGCAAATTAGCGTTTCTTAACCATTTTTCCAAGAACATATCTTTTGGTAGTTTGTCAGATTCCGTAATCAGCATCATCAAGCTGATCGTTATCCCGAAATGCGATCCAAGTAGGGCTTCCCGAATATTTTTAACCGACGTAGTGGCTTGTGAGCTGCAAGGGCAGATAAGGATTTGTGATGTCTATAGCTCCAACGGGACTGACATGCAGTGGGAATGCAGAGACCTTATTAGTTATTCAGATCCATTATATTTATTCGGAACATAGATTTGAAGGTAAAATTCAATAAACTTGTTATAATGTTGCAATCAATATTGATTCGAATGTAAGACTCATACCAAGCCTGTTGACTTTTCGATGATTAGGTCCGTTTCATTATTTACATTCTTCACGCGCAGTCGAATTTCCACTACTTGTTTTATTTTTTTTCTGTGCGGCACTCCCTTCGTCATCTTATTGTGTTCAACATTATCGTGGCATTTTGCGCTTCTGGCGTAATAACAATTTTAAAATTTATCCTTTATACCATTAACGACGACGATGATCGTTTGTTGCCGGAATCAACAAATTCAGCGCGCACTTCTGCTCTCCGCCGACCCAAGAACCTCATATTAGAGCACCCCGTTGTTGGTGTTGCAACATAAGCAGTGGCTTCGACATTCAGCCAATAAATTAAATTAGGATTAAAACGTGGCATGAAATATACTTGATCATATTTTAACGGGTCGGATTACGCTACTTGTGCGACGCAGGACAACCGAAATGTGCCCCCACAAACGTGAGCTGGTCGCTAATGAAGTCCTCTCTTTTCGAAGTTCGTAGCTTCCGTGCCCGCTCAAGTCTCCGCACCACACAGTTTCCCGAAATTTGGGTTTGGGTCGCGACCCGCTTCCTGTAAGAAAACGCACAGGTCGTGTCGAAAACACACATCGTCCGACCAGCAGAGTGCAGCAATGCATCGTGTCGTTCTCATTTTCAGTTCGCCGTGTGCTGATTATCTGACTTGATCTTCCGTTCTTCGGCCCGAGGGGAAAAGTTTTGATTAACTCACAGCATGTTTAATTTTTTTCTGCAGCCACGGTGGAATCCCGGAGATCCATTAGCTCGATCACAAGCCCTTTGCACTTCGCAAAGAAAATGTTTCAAATTTTGTGAATAATAATTTTTGGCAATAACCATAAATAACAGGACAAGAGGCGAGCGGAAAACTTGTTAGGTCTGTTAGAACTGAAAGAACTGAAGGACTGATGCTGGATAAGTTGGCCGGCTATCGTATGGACAACCAATGCGTTTTTGTGGCACGGCCTACGATCTGTTCCAAAGGGAGAGCGGCAATCTTCAAACCACTCAACGTCATTCATAATCACCTTCTTTTCGGGTGCGGACGAACTGCACAGCATATATTCCGTCTCTCGCGCTGCTGCCTCGACTTAATTATGATGAAGTAGTGGTCAAATCATTCAATGCGTGCTTTTTGACGGGAGTTTTGTTCTGTTTGAACCATTATCGGTTGAATCTGTTTTTGGTGATCTTTTTCAAAAAATGTGCGTTTGCAAGCATTGAACGTTTGATGCGCGTCTTATGTTGAGTATTAAACATTCATATCATACGCATTGACAGAGGAAAGTAGGCATTAGATAAATGCCAAAGAAGCATGGAATATGTCAATAAATTGTGCAATTCAATGTTAACAATCTTTATTGTAAATTGGAAATAGCTTATGCTTGAAGTATTATTACGTGCTTGAAGCATAGATATAATATTTCCAGAAATTGCAAAGCTTTGTGAAGAGTAGCCTCCACGGAAACTCGGGTTGAAAACAATTATTTTCATTATAGACTGGAAAAACATCATGAAAAAGCTACTATGGATGTTTCTTATTAACTGTAACTTGCTTCAAGTAAACTGCTAAAATTGCAAAAAGTTTCTTGATAACATAAAACGTTTTTGAAAAAAAAAAAAAACGGAGAACACTATTCGTAGCAATCAATTTAAGAAGAAGTTGAACTGTTTCTTGATTTTTTTTAAAAAGATGAATGAGTTATTTGAGAAACGGAGTAGAAGCTCTGACAACTTCAGGCAAGAATTTTTAAATCTCTCTGGCAGAAGCTTCGAAAGCTACCGTTAAAAGTATGGAAAGTTTCCGGAAGAAGTTTGGAAAGCATTCGGAAAAAGCTTGGGAATCTTCTACTAGAAGTCTTAGAGAAGCTTGAAAAATTTCCAGCAGAAGCTTGGATGCCAGATGATTGGAAAGTTTTCGGCAGAAGCTGGAAAATCTTCCTGATGAAGCTTCGAATGCTTTCACAAGTAATTTCGGAACATTCCGAATTAAACTTAAAAAACTTCCGGCAGAAGTTTTAAAAGATTCCGGTAGCTTGAGAAACTTCCAGTAGAAGCTTTGGAAACTTCCAGCAGTGACTTTGAAAGCTTCGGAATGAAGCTTTGAGAGCCAAAGCTGGCAGCAGAAGCTTGGAAAGCTTCCCGCAGAAGCATTAACAGCTTTCGATTGAAGTTTTAAATGCTTCCTGTGGAAGATTTAAAAGTTTCCACCAAAAGCTTAGAAAACATGGAAAGCTCGTGCAGAAGTTTGGAAAGCTTCCAGCAGAGGCTTGTGAAGCTTCCGGCAAAAGCTTGGAATGCTTCTGATAAAAGCTTGAAAAACTTCCGATGGAAGCTTGGAAAGCTGCTGACCGATCTTCCGGCAGAAAATTGTAAGGCTGTCGGCAAAACCTTGGAAAGTTTCCAACATAAGCTTGGCAAGCTCTCGGAAGAAGCTAAGAAAGCTTCCGTCAGAGTCTTAGAAAGCCTGTCAGAAGCTTAGAAAGCTTCCTTCAGAAGCTTAGAAAGCTTCCTCCAGAAGCTTAGAAAGCTTCCTCCAGAAGCTTAGAAAGCTTCCTCCAGAAGCTTAGAAAGCTTCCTCCAGAAGCTTAGAAAGCTTCCTCCAGAAGCTTAGAAAGCTTCCTCCAGAAGCTTAGAAAGCTTCCTCCAGAAGCTTAGAAAGCCTGTCAGAAGCCAGAAAGCTTCCGGCAGAAGCTTAGAAAGCCTGGCAGAAGGCAGAAAGCCTGGCAGAAGCTTAGAAAGCCTGGCAGAAGCTAGGAAAGCTTCCGGCAGAAGCTTAGAAAGCCTGGCAGAAGCTTAGAAAGCTTCCTGGCAGAAGCTTCAGGAAAGCTCCGGCAGAAGCTTAGAAAGCTCCGGCAGAAGCTTCAGAGCCTGGCAGAAGCTTCAGAAGCCTGGCAGAGCTTAGGAAAGCCTGGCAGGCTTCAGAAAGCTCCAGAAGCTTCAGAAAGCCTGGCAGAAGCTTAGAAAGCTACCGGCAGAAGCTTAGAAAGCCTGCAGAAGCTTAGAAAGCCTGACACAGTTTAGAAAGCCTGGCAGAAGCTTAGAAAGCCTGGCAGAGCTTGGGAAAGCTTCCGGCAGAAGCTTAGAAAAATTCCTGGCTTAGAAAGCTTAGGCTTAGAAAGCCTGGCTGAAGCAGAGCCTGGCTGAGCAGCTCCTGCTTCCTCCTCAGTTTGCTTCCTCCAGAGTTTCAGCTCAGCTCCTCAGGCTTTCCTCCTCAGAGCTCAGAGCTCCTCCCAGTTTGCTCCTCCAGTTTCAGAGCTCCTCAGAGCTCCTCAGAAAGCTCCTCAGCTCCAGCTCCTCTCAGAGCTCCTCAGCTCCCAGCTTCCTCCTGCAGTTTCAAAAGCCTGCAGCTGTGCTCTGCAGAAGCTGAAAGCTTCCTGCAGCTTCTGCTCCTGCAGCTTTCAGAGTTAAGCTTCCTGCAGCTTGTAGCTCTGAGCTCCTGCAGCTTCAGTTGCTTCCTGCAGCTTCTGCTCTGCAGCTTCTGCCTGAAGGAGCTCTGCTTCCTGCAGCTCTGCCCAGCGAGCTCTGCCTCCAGCTCCTGCCTCAGCTCCTGCAGGTGCTCCTGCAGAGCTGCTCCTGCAGCTTCAGCTCCCGCAGCTTCTGCAGTGCTTGCTCCTGCAGAGCTTGTAGCTCCTGCAGGCTTCAGAAAGCTCCTGCAGTTTCAGGCTTCCTAGCTTCCCGCAGAAGCCTCCTGCAGCTTAAGCTCCTGCAGTTTGGAAAGCTCCTGCAGAAGCTGCAGAAAGCTTCCTGCAGAAGCTTAGAAAGCTCCTGCAGAAGGTTCTGCAGCTGCTTCCCAGAGAAGCTCTTGAGCTCCTGCAGCTCCTGCAGTTTGAGCTCCTGCAGAAGCAGAAAGCTCCTGCAGAAGCTTGCTCCTGCAGAAGCTTTCAGGTGCTCCCGCAGTTTCAGAAAGCTCCTGCAGAAGCTTCAGGTGCTTCCTGCAGCTTAGCTCCTGCATTTCAGTGCTTCCTGCAGCTTCCTGCAGAGCTTCCTGCAGGCTAGAGTGCTTCCTGCAGTTTCAGGTGCTTCCTGCAGAAGCTGCTCCTGCAGAAGGAAAGCTTCCTGCAGAAGCTTTCAGAGGTGCTTCCTGCAGAAGCTTTAGTGCTTCCTGCAGCTTTAGAAAGCTCCTGCAGCTTTTGCAGTGCTTCCTGCAGCTTGTGAGCCCTGCAGAAGCTTTCAGCCTCCTGCAGAAGCTTCCTGCAGAGAAGCTTAGAAAGCTCCCTGCAGCTTTAGGTGCTTCCTGCAGCTTAGAAAGCTCCTGCAGAAGCCAGAGCTTCCTGCAGCTTCTGGGAAAGCTTCCTGCAGGAAAGCCTTCCTGCAGAGCTTAGAAAGCCTGCAGCTTGGAAAGCCCCTGCAGAAGCTTTAGAAAGCTGCTCTCTGCAGAGCTAGAAAGCCTCCTGCAGTTGTCAGAAAGCTCCTGCAGAAGCTTGTGCTTCCTGCAGAGTTTGGAGCCTCCTGCAGAAGCTTAGAAAGCTCCTGCAGAAGCTTGCGCTTCCCGTGCAGGAAGCTCCCTGCAGAGCTTGAAAGCTCCTGCAGCTTGAAAGCTCCTGCAGCTTCAGAGCTCCTGCAGAAGCCAGGTGCTTCCTGCAGAAGCTTCAGAAAGCTCCCTGCAGAAGCTTGTGAAAGCTTCCTGCAGCTTTCAGTTCCTGCAGAAGCCAGGAAAGCTTCCTGCAGAAGCTTAGCTCCTGCAGAAGCAGAAGCCTCCTGCAGAGCTTAGAAAGCTCCTGCAGAGTGCTTCCTGCAGCAGGCTTCCTGCAGAGCTTAGAAAGCCTGGCAGGCTTTCAGAGCTCCTGCAGAAACTTAAAAAGCTTCCTGCAAACACTTAGAAAGCTCCCTGCAGAAGCTTATAAAGCTCCCTGCAGAAGCTTAGAAGCTTAGAAGCTTTGACAGCTTCCTGCAGAAGCTTAGAAAGCTTCCTGCAGAAGCTTAGAAAGCTTCCTGCAGAAGCTTAGAAAGCTACCTGCAGAAGCTTAGAAAGCTTCCTGTAGAAGCTTAGAAAGCTTTCTGTAGAAGCTTAGAAAGCTTCCTGTAGAAGCTTAGAAAGCTTCATGTAGAAGCTTAGAAAGCTTCCTGTAGAAGCTTAGAAAGCTTCCTGTAGAAGCTTAGAAAGCTTCCTGTAGAAGCATAGAAAGGTTCCTGTAGAAGCTTAGAAAGCTTCCTGCAGAAGCTTAGAAAGCTTCCTGCAGAAGCTTAGAAAGCTTCCTGCAGAAGCTTAGAAAGCTTCCTGCAGAAGCTTAGAAAGCTTCCTGCAGAAGCTTAGAAAGCTTCCTGCAGAAGCTTAGAAAGCTTCCTGCAGAAGCTTAGAAAGCTTCCTGCAGAAGCTTAGAAAGCTTCCTGCAGAAGCTTAGAAAGCCTCGTACAGAAGCCTTCTTCAGCAGCTTAGAAAGCTTCCTGCAGAAGCTTAGAAAGCTTCCTGCAGAAGCTTAGAAAGCTTCCTGCAGAAGCTTAGAATGCTTCCTGCCGAAGCTTAGAATGCTTCCTGCAGAAGCTTAGAATGCTTTTGGCAGAAGCGTAGAAAGGTTCCGGCAGAAGCTTAGAAAGATTCCGCCTGTAGCTTAGAAAACTTCTGTTAGAAGCTTAGAAAGTTTCGGCCAGAAACTTAGAAAGCTTCTGCTAGAAGCTTAGAAAGTTTCGGCCAGAAACATAGAAAGTTTCCGCCAGAAGCTTAGAAAGCTTCCGCCAGAAACTTGAAAGCCTGCCAGAAGCTTAGAAAGCTTCCTGCTTAGAAAGCTTCCGGCAGAAGCTTAGAAAGCTTCCGGCAGAAGCTTAGAAAGCTTCCGGCAGAAGCTTAGAAAGCTTCCGATAGAAGCTTAGAAAGCTTCCGATAGAAGCTTAGAAAGGTTCCGATATAAGCTCAGAAAGCTTCCGATAGAAGCTTAGAAAGCTTCCGATAGAAGCTTAGAAAGCTTCCGGCAGAAGCTTAGAAAGCTTCCGGAAGAAGCTTAGAAAGCTTCCGGCAGAAGCTTAGAAAGCTTCCGGCAGAGACTTAGAAAGCTCCCAACAGAAGCTTAGAAAGCTTCCGGCAGAAGCTTAAAAAGCTTCTGGCAGAAACTTGGGAAGCTTTTTACAGAAGCCTGGATAGTTTCTGAGCTTGGGAAGCTTGGAAAACTTCCGACAGAAGCCTGGAAACCTCCCGACAGAAGCTTGAAAAGCTTCCGACATAAGCCTCTCATGTTTTTAAAAGAAGGCAGTAGCATTTAGGTTTTATAATGGTTTTATGGAAGTCTGATGATGGTTTTCATGACCGTACTATACGCATAAAAATCACTTTAATAAACAAATATTTACAGTGAAGTAGAATAGGTTGTGCAGAAAATGACATGGCACCACTAAGCTAGCAATATGGGTTTCGTGGCCGTGCGGTTAGCGACGTTAATCGTCTAGACGCATGTGCTAGGGAGTGTGGGTTCGATTCCCGCCCCGGTTAGAAAGCTTCCTGCAGAAGCTTAGAAAGCTTCCTGCAGAAGCTTAGAAAGCTTCCTGCAGAAGCTTAGAAAGCTTCCTGCAGAAGCTTAGAAAGCTTCCTGCAGAAGCTTAGAAAGCTTCCTGCAGAAGCTTAGAAAGCGTCCTGCAGAAGCTTAGAAAGCCTCGTACAGAAGCTTAGAAAGCCTTCTGCAGCAGCTTAGAAAGCTTCCGGCAGAAGCTTAGAAAGCTTCCTGCAGAAGCTTAGAAAGCTTCCTGCAGAAGCTTAGAATGCTTCCTGCAGAAGCTTAGAATGCTTCCTGCAGAAGCTTAGAATGCTTTTGGCAGAAGCGTAGAAAGGTTCCGGCACAAGCTTAGAAAGATTCCGCCTGTAGCTTAGAAAACTTCTGTTAGAAGCTTAGAAAGCTTCGGCCAGAAACTTAGAAAGCTTCTGCTAGAAGCTTAGAAAGTTTCGGCCAGAAACATAGAAAGTTTCCGCCAGAAGCTTAGGAAGCTTCCGCCAGAAACTTGGAACGCTTCCGCCAGAAGCTTAGAAAGCTTCCTGCTTAGAAAGCTTCCGGCAGAAGCTTTGAAAGCTTCCGGCAGAAGCTTTGAAAGCTTCCGGCAGAAGCTTAGAAAGCTTCCGATTGAAGCTTAGAAAGCTTCCGATAGAAGCTTAGAAAGCTTCCGATAGAAGCTTAGAAAGGTTCCGATATAAGCTCAGAAAGCTTCCGGCAGAAGCTTAGAAAGCTTCCGGCAGAAGCTTAGAAAGCTTCCGGCAGAAGCTTAGAAAGCTTCCGGCAGAAGCTTAGAAAGCTTCCGGCAGAAGCTTAGAAAGCTTCCGGCAGAAGCTTAGAAAGCTTCCGGCAGAAGCTTAGAAAGCTTCCGGCAGAAGCTTAGAAAGCTTCCGGCAGAAACTTGGGAAGCTTTTTACAGAAGCCTGGATAGTTTCTGATAGAAGCTTGGAAAACTTCCTACAGAAGCCTGAAAACCTCCCGACAGAAGCTTGAAGAGCTTCCGGCATAAGCGTGACATGTTTTAAAAAAAAGCCAGTAGCATTTAGGTTTTATAATAGTTTTATGGAAGTCGTGTAGAGCAGATGATGGTTTTCATGACCATACTATACGCATAAAAATCACTTTAATGCAAAAATATTTACAGTGAAGTAGAATAGGTTGTGCAGAAAATGACATGGCACCACTAAGCTAGCAATATGGGTTTCGTGGCCGTGCGGTTAGCGACGTTAATCGTCTAGACGCATGTGCTAGGGAGTGTGGGTTCGATTCCCGCCCCGGTAAGGAGGAAACTTTTCGTTATCGAAAACTTCTCCACTGGTCCACTGGGTGTTATGTGCCTTGTTCGCTGTCTCATGCTAGGTGTTAAGTGTTCAGTCTGTACGACCTGTGGTCGAAGACGGTGTTCCTGTTTTAATACAATAAATAAGAGAGAAAAAATACTAAACAGACTGCAGGATACTATCACGCCATAACACAATTACATCTTCGAAAACAACATCGCTTAAACAATAGTTCTTTGTTGTTCACTTAATCTTCACTCCATCCAGGAACGATCTTGTCCAAGACAATAGAATAGAATATACCAGTGAAATGTATTACAGTCATGACGTCTTCTTCTTCTTCTCATTGGCATTACATCCCCACACTGGGACAGAGCCACCTCGCAGCTTAGTGTTCATTAAGCACTTCCACAGTTATTAACTGCGAGGTTTCTAAGCCAAGTTACAATTTTTGCATTTGTGTATCATGAGGCTAATATGATGATACTTTTATGCCCAGGGAAGTCGAAATAATTTCCAACCCGAAAATTTCCTTAACCGAACCGGGAATTGAAATCAGCCACCCTTTGCTTTGTAGCCGCGCCTCTTACCGCACGGCTGAGGAGGGCCCCTCAGGGACAGTCATGAAGTAAGGGTAGAAATAATCGTAGATAAATATAAGTTTGAAGAACTTTTGGCAGTAAATTGCATTTAAAATTAAACGCACGAAAAAAAAATACGTCCTACTGAGAGAATAGCGCACTTTGATCTCCACAGTGATAGGGAATTCACGAAAGAAGGCTGAAAAAGTCACAGTCAAAAACTGATCAAATTCTCTGCAGAATGCAGGGGAAGGAAATCTATCCTGCAGAAGCTGAAAATGTATCTTTCATATTTCGAAAAAGCTTCTTACAAAAACTGAAAAAACAGCAGCAGAAAAAGTAGAAATGCTAGCGAAACTTTGAAAAATGTTTGCGAAGTTTTTTTTCTAGTTTTTTTTTTGAACTTCTCAATTGGTTGAACTGTTTTGTTGTCAGGAAAACCATAGAAGATAGAATAAAATTTTCTGAAAAGATCTCAATATTCAAACTGAAATGATTATTATTAGTATGCTTACATCGAACCGTTACTGAACTCTTTTCGTATAGAGCCAAAGTGGGTGTCAAATCTACAAAAATACTCCTTGTTCTCCCAACCAACCCCCGGGGCCATTACGTAGGGTTTACTTCATACCACAGTGCCCGTAAAAATTCTTCACCTATCTACTCTACGCGTTTAAACAGAGGCTATGCAAACAAGGCGCTCTCAGCGCTTCAAGTGCAAAACACAGCATTTAGTGGGCTCGGTACGACCGACGGTGCGACGCAATCTCTCCTTCACAAAAGACACTCTCAGAAGATCCGCCAGCAGCCAGGCTCAGGCAGCAACAATCCAACCCGAAACGAATGCGATCAGCACGATCGCGCCTCACACTGCATCCCTCCACCGCACCGTCGCAGCTATCACGCTCGGCTCATGGGACGCACGCTTTGCATGAATGGACCTCCGCGTCAAGAGCCTATTGCGTCCAGCCAGCCTACCTTTTTTGGCATATCTGCTCGCTCACCTTCAGGCCGGGGCTGGGGTTTTCTACACTGCGCCGAGTGGCTGACGACTTTGCTGGTTGACACCGTTGACACACACAGAGAAGCAGATTCTATTAACATGGGTATGTGAGATTTCATGAAGGGGTAACAAATAAACATGCGCAGCATGCGAGGAAACTAAAAATTAGTCATATTCAACTAATAATCACTTGAAATATCGCATACCCTCAGCACAGCAGTAATCAACCAAAGACGACGACGCCAACGACGGAGAGCTGGAATCGATGGATCGTTCTCGCGAAATAGGCTTATTCTCGCTCACTGGCAATAAGCCTGCTTCTGGTAAACAGCAGCGGCAGCGGCGACACGGCGCGGCGTGGTAACGACGTCGACAGGGATCGGAGTGCAGAACGTAGGTAAATGTGCGCGCGCGATCCGCTGCGAATTGGTTTTGATTTGTAAATTTTTGCAGTCTCTGTTCGATCGCGGTGTCGCGCGCACTTGTTCTTCAACTTCAATTGGTACTGTGGTGGAACGAATCGGGCTGATCTTTTCGGTTAGTGTTGCAGCATTTGTGAATGCTTTGCATTGGTTCGGTGTTTATCGATCTGATTTTGACAGTCAGTTGATGATCGATCGGTTGTTTGAAGTGAGGTAAAAATTTTCCACAAGATATTTGCGGTTCCCTCACTGTGTGCTAAGACGACTTTCGATTTCCGATCAGCGGCGCTGGTGAAGCCGTGGCGAATCGAGAAGAAAACGAATTGAGTGATTCTAACGATCGCTAGATCCATCATCATCAGCGATCACCTGTGACAATCTGCGAGCCTTATAGTGAGTAAGTGACGAACCTCGAAACGAAACGAAAACACAGGTGTTGGAGGTGAGCGAAGTGAATAAATTATCGACCTTTCAGCAGTACGTGCGAAGTGTGTTCGAAGCAAATCGCTTAGAAAAGCATCCCAGACTTGCGAAAGGATTTTGAGTGTCTTTGGAGCCGGTTGACTCAATAGAAGTGGTTGGTTCTGGAATTATAGAAACAAAAGATTCAGTGAATGTAAGGTGTCTCGAGAGAGGAGAATATTTTGTTTTATCAATTTGGAAGTAGAAGATTGTGGTGATAAGTGCCTTCAACATTTGAATACGAGAAGCAGAGCGCTAAATTGCTTCTGGCTTTAAGATAGTGGTCCTCAGATTGTAGACTTCAAAGGAGAATAAACAATAACCCCATTCTAAAAATACCCGTTTTTTGTTTTGCCGCATCCGAAACCGATTGACGTGTTTTCGTTGACTTGGTAAGTAAGTAGGTGCTATAAAGATCTATTGCCTTTTTCACAAGGATTTCATATTTGAATGAATGGTGAAGTTTTTCTTAGTTCATTATATTAGAGATTTTATGGCTTCCATGGTGAATAGATATGTTTGTTATTGTTTTAAAATATTTGTATTGTTTGATATGGATAGTTTATCATGAGAATTTTATCAAAATCAAATTAACCAACAATATATATTTTTTAACTATCGTTTATTTGGTTATTTTTTTGGCTATTTTACGTTACGGAGCCAAAATCATGTTTTAATACAATTTTTCAAGATTTTTATGCACTAATGTTAGCTTTGGGGAACAGTAAGATTCGCGGTTTGGTCGATTCTATGAAATACAATAATACAGTAGGAAAGAATGGGAATTTAGGGTGCTTAAGTAATAACAATGCTGATGTTCACAAAGTTGACATTCTTGACGATGTTTCACTTCTGTAACGGGACAAACAAACATTTTGTTGGGAGACATCAACGAAAAAAAGACATACCAAAGGGAAACAACAGATATTCAAATGGACAACAAGAGGAAGACATTCGTGATGGGGTACGACAGACAACAGACAAGGCGTACATTACTGTCTTACATCAACAACTTTCAAAAATTGGTGGACAAGGGACATGTAATCGAGATCAAGACCCGCCAACACTTCTCTAATAGGCTTTGGTTGTTTTCCTCGGACCCGAAGATGTTCCGTTAGCTTAGATCTGGGGCTACGATATTCCTCGCAAGCCCACACGACGTGATTAGTTTCCTGATAATCTCTGGAAAGATGTGCATTCAGAGTGTAGTGATAGGACATTAGACGATACATGGTTCGAATGAAGTCTTGTTCCATATTAGATTTTTTGAACCATGGACGCTTCGACACCTGCGGGCGAGTTGATGTACAGCCATCTACCCAACTCTCAATTTGTCCATTTCTGTTGCCAGCTGTTCAGGGTTTCCTAACAAGCTAATGTGGAAAATTCTTCGTAGGTGATTTTCCGATCGTAAATGTCATCTCCCATAGCGTCCAGCTTAGACAAAGAGTCCGCTTTCTCATTTCCCGGGATCGAGCAATGAGAAGGTACCCAAGCCATGGTGATTGTGAATGACCATTTTGGTAAAGCACTCAAAGCTTTCCATATCCCATTCAGAAGATACGCTGAGTGCTTAACCGGTTTCATTGACCGAACAGCCTCCAAGGAAGACTGACGGTTAAGAAGAAAAAGTGGGCAGGAGAGCTAACAATAATCTGTAAACTCATATTTTACGCGTGGAATGTCTTTAATGAGCTCGCTCGTTTGAGAGGTATTGTAAGAAATGTTGGAAGGCAGAACATTCAGTAGAACTTTAAAAATTCAAGGTATTAACTAATCAAAGTGAAATAGATATGAATATCTTATATATTGTATTTCAGTCCATGGAAATTTCATGACAATCTGTTCATAGACTTAATTTTGAGAAGTAGTTTTAAGTGACGCAATTCGATGCCGTACACCCTTTATGTGCTATAAAATTGGGCCTTAGATCCAATTTTTAATTTATCCAAAACAACAACGATCCAACAAATTATTCAAATTTCGTCAAAATGTGGTTGTACAACAAAACAATTAGAAAATTATTGAGTTCTTTTAGTGGAATGTTTTTACGTGTCAGACGAGTTTAGTACCATTCCATTTAATTCCATCACATTCTTCCACCACAATGTCAAATCATGAATTTTTGCTAACCTATTAAAATCCAAAAGCATTTTGGTGGATATTTCAACAATTTTGACATTTTTGATATCAAATAGAAGGATATTAATAATTAGAAATGCGTAATAAAAGTCGGAAAATCCTGTCCTATTGTTTCCTATTGAAAATTGGCCATATCTATGTGCTCAGAAGTTATAGTCAAAATACATTTTCTTTAGACAATAATGTGTAGAAAAGTCTATCCTTTTTTCAGGCACTTATCTTTAACCGATTTACTTGCAACATTTTGCATTCGACGGGAAATCCTGTCCCACTGCTGTTGAAAATTGATCAAGTTGGAATACTTATCTTTCTTCACAAAACGTGTAAAGAAGTCCAGTTTACTTTTCTTCTGGTACCTATCCTTAACCAATTTGCTTGCAACAAGTTGCATTCGACACAGAATCTTTTCACTTTGGTTCCTGATGAAAATTTACCAGAGCTGACTATAGTCTCAGAAATTATGATCAAAATTCAATTTTTTATAAGCAAAATGTATTTCAAAAATTCATTCATTTTTGTGGCACTTATTGATTTACTAGCAACAAGTTGACGAGGAGTCCTATTTCATTATTTCTTATGAAAAATGGGTCAGATCGAACTATGGGCTCAGAAAACATGGCCATTTTTTTTATTTGAGAAATTCATTTACATTTTTAAGTCACTTATCCTTAACTAAT
>NW_026942179.1:0-1999 GCF_024139115.2 Armigeres subalbatus
GTCCTCCCGGTACAGACTTACAAGTTTCAATCTCCTGCGGAAAGCAGGAGAGGGGTGAACCAGTTGTAGTAGGGCATCTTTGTGTTCTTGCGTGCTAATTTAGTCGAGTTCCCTGAAGTTTCGGTTTGTTATTGATCTTACACCAACCGACGGTTGTTAGATTTTCTAGCAATTCTGTACAAGAATCTACCAAAAACCTGTATAAGAACTGGGCATATACGAAAATTACTAGAATCTTATGAAGTATTGTATAAGAATCAACAATTTTGTAAGCTTTTTCTAACAATATTTGTATAATAGTTTAAATTTTTGTATAATAATCTAACAATTTCGCATATACCCAGTTCTTAAACAGGTTTTTGGTAGATTCTTAGACAGAATTGTTAGAAAATCTAACAACCGCCGGTTGGGTGTATTTAATTATCTTAAAGATAGCTCGTCCAGCTCAAACCTTTGTAGGGGTATGTGGCGGACCATCATCATCATATTTGTTAGTTGTGATGAAATCGACCATCAGACGAACGAGAGAAAATAGTGACAACCTTAACGAGAATACTTCGCTCAGTGCAGGAACTTACAGTGGTTAGGCTACGTATTTCCGTTACTCAAGGAAGCCTGGATCAATTTTTTCAACGCTGACATCAATTAACCTTGGCGTAACCCAACAGATCCGTTGATGCAAAATGGCTGGTACTGCAGCTGCGTGGTTGATATTCGTCGCGAGAGAACGTCAACAACATGATTCTACACACCATGGTTCCTCGATCTCGGACTTCACCGTATAGGTTTATCATCGCGATAGTGCCGAGTCAATCCAAAATATGACGTTGTTGGAATCACTCCAGAAGACGGAATCTCTCGTAGCAGAACAAATGACAGTTCGAAACGGAACGTATTTTGGTTACGTTTCTGCTTCTTCAAGTCCACCAGTGCAATGGGACTGGATAGTGATAGTGAAGAAATGATCTAAATATCTACATTGACATAAATAAAGAAAGAAATTCAAAGGTACAGCCCAATCGGGTTTTACGTAGCTGTATGTAATGGATATAATTGGTAATTTAAGTATGTGCGTCTCTAGTACATTTTACTGTAATAGATATTTTACTGTTTTCAAAATTTCAGTAAACCCTCGTTTGAATCGTTGGCATCATTGCGAATGAATTTTCTGCAGCAACCACCTCTGACGACTGCAAACGATGCTTAAGGTTTACCGCTGCAACCGTTACCGACGCCATCGTTGCGTTGCATTCAATTCCCTGCAGACATGTCCGCTCTGCGTCCGTAGATCTGTATTGAAAGTGAGCGCCCACGCAAGGCTTGACTTTGCGGTTAAAACGATGTGAGTAATGCCTAGGTCCCATCCTTTCCAACTATTTGCACTAATATTTACAATAATTATTTGATAACCTAGATTGGAACAAGCGCCCTAATCGCTTCTTGGTCCGAGAAGGCGCAACGACCAATAAACTTGTCTTTAAACTCACCAAAGCGTTCTTGTAAGGTTTTCATTCCGGCCAGAAGGTGGACCTCAGATGTTCTTGTTCTGGGAGGGGTGGTGAGGATCATCCTCAGGAATTTGAGGAGACGTGGTCGTTCATGTTGGTAATGTATAGGTCGAGGATTGCGTGGACACAAGACCGACTCAGCCGAGTGGGGAATCCGGGATTAAGTTCGTGTAGTGGCCTTCCTCCATGTCGTTGCTCCAGAGGCTCCACCCCACTGCCCTGAATGACAGTACCCCGAACGCTATTACCCCGAAGGCCACTATCCCGAATGGGACAGTACCCCGAAAACCACCACCCCGAATGGGACACTATCCCGAAATCCATTACCCCGAAAGGCAATTACCCCGAAAACGTTTCGAATCTGTAGTATTCTATTATTATGTTTAACACCAACAGATATCGATGAATCGCAAAATGACAATCTTTCAAAAGAATAAAAAAATAGAGATACTTAGATAAATGCATTACATATTCTGTTTAACCAATAGTTT
>NW_026942180.1:0-1454 GCF_024139115.2 Armigeres subalbatus
CATCTCTCAACTCGGTAAACGATTTTGTAAAATGTTGGAAAGAATAGCTGCTTACGTCGCCTGAATATCCCGAATCCGTCAACTTTATTCAGTTAGAATAGAAAGTTACAAAATCCTACAAAGTGATAACAATGTTCAGTGTTGCTATACGTAATAAGGTGTGAATTTCCTTACGTTTAGTATTCTACTACTCCTCAACAAATCGACGTATTGAGCATTCTTAATTTACGGGCACGGTTCAGCTGTTGTTCAAATTTTACTGGGTAAATTATCTAATTTATAATGGAGTTCAAATTTGTTCTTACCAACTCGCTGCCGCAAGAGCGAAACTGTTCAGTATTCTGCTCAGTTGAACGGTAATTGATAGAACAATTAATTGCATATTATTCGGCAACTCGGCCGTACGAAAACCATTTTTTTGTTAAATATCTTGGCTGTGCATATGCACAGCATATGTTTCGAAATGGACAAATTGATATGAAATTTGCGAAAAAGAATCCACGTGTCTTGGAGGGACTCGAACCCTCAACCTCCTACTCTCTAGATAGGCGTGATAACCCCTTTCACCGTCATTAGTCGTCTGAGTACACGCGACCGTTTACGTTAAAGGCAATCAAACTCATCAAATGCTTTAGCCAAGCAAGCCTTTGGCACAGCAGAGTGCGATTGAATTCGCATTCTATACCGTCCCGCCCAGACAGTTACTGGGGGGCATGGAGTGCGATCCTCTCGTTTAATAAACAATGTGCACTCGCTTGGCTGTGGATATACAATAGTAAAGCGCATGTGGAGATTGGACAAATCAAGCATCCGAAAGATATTCAATTTGCAAAAAAGAGAGCTAACCGCGGTGGAGGTTGGTACTCGGATTCTGATGGCTTTTCCGCAAACGTGACCTTTAAGTGGTCTTGTTGTGTAGGGGTTATCACGCCTATCTAGAGAGTAGGAGGTTGAGGGTTCGAGTCCCTCCAAGACACGTGGATTCTTTTTCGCAAATTTCATATCAATTTGTCCATTTCGAAACATATGCTGTGCATATGCACAGCCAAGATATTTAACAAAAAAGGTAATTGATAGGTCTTATTTCTGGTGTGGTTGGTAGAAAGTTGAGTTATTGACTGGCCTAAATAATTCATTTGTTTTACAATACCTTGGCGTTATTGTAGTTCAATAGGCATGTAAGCCAAGAAACACATGTTAAATAACTAATTCATTAGACTTTAAGAAATTTTAGTGGATAAATAAATTACAATTTTGGGGCAGTAAAACAGTTGCTTCGGCTATTATTAGGTATACACGTTCAGCTTTCAATTTTTGCCTATCATCAGTCATGACAGATCTGTGACAGCGTTGACGGACGATGTCATCTCTCGGTAGCACGGTTTTGGGTAGCATTTATGGTAGCAATATTGCAAGGGGGCTCGTCGATGGACGGGCGTACTAACAGTTGTATT
>NW_026942180.1:1476-2000 GCF_024139115.2 Armigeres subalbatus
CCAGCGGATTTGGACAATGTGTACTTTGTGAATTCCGGCTCCGAGGCCAATGATTTGGCAATGTTGATGGCACGATTGTACACCGGAAACAATGAAATTATCAGTTTTCGTAACGCCTATCATGGTGCTTCACCATACACGATGGGTCTGACTGCACATTCCACGTGGAGATACCCTTTGTCTGGTGTTAGTAACGGCATAGTCCACGCTATGAACCCTGATCCATACACAGGTATCTGGGGTGGTAGAAACTGTAGAGATTCGCCGGTTCAAACGACGCGTCACTGCGATTGCCCCGCGGATCAATGCTTGGCCAGTGCGCGGTATTACGAACAGTTGGAACAGATCTTCAAGTATTCGTTACCACGAGGTAAGGTAGCAGCTATGTTCGCCGAGTCAATTCAGGGAGTTGGTGGAACCGTTCAATATCCCAGAGGATATATCAAAAAAGCGGCGGAGTTGGTGCGCGCCAACGGAGGTCTCTTTGTGGCGGATGAAGTACAGTCTGGATTCGCCCGAACGGG
>NW_026942181.1:0-11002 GCF_024139115.2 Armigeres subalbatus
CAGAAACGAGTTAAAAGTCCTGTAAGTTGCATTAATTTGACGTTTATACCGGCTTGAGGTTCCCAGTTAGCCTTGAGAACAAAGGCGCAGAATCCGGAGACGGCGAGATCGATTCTCGATCCGATCTAGGATGTTTCGGGTGGGAAACATTCTCACACCCTGGACATAGTGTATCCATTTTATTTACCACACAAGATACATACTAATGCAATGGCGGGCAAGGAAAGCTTTTTAATCAATAACTAAAGAAATACTAATAGTTAAAAACAGGCCAAGTTCCAGTTGGAATGTAGTGCTATGGAAGAAGAAGCTTGCAATGCACTTATGATATTGACTGATTCACCGAAACCAATTCCTAAACTGTTAGCAAGTTTCAGTGCTAAATATTATCATACGTATATATTGTCATACTCTGGAGTCATTTTTTATGCGGATGATATGGGCCACGTGAATTAAAACAAAGTTAAACCCAGCCTGAATTCCAAAGTATGTCTGAATGAACCGCAGAAATCCCGAAATTCGAGTGAAAAAAAATCGCATAAAAAGCGATTCGTGTAAAAAACAACCGCGTAAAAACGACTTCAGTGTACATCGGGAATGAAGCGTTGACTCTTCCTTGATCGAATGGTCCAAGAAAATTGAAAATCCATCGAGAAATGGCTGAGATATTAACGATCAAAGTTTATCATATTTTCTTGACGTTTTATGATTTTTCGCAATCGTGTACCCAAATATAGAAAACACAGACGTAGTTCTAGGTCAAAACTATTTCCAACGAAATTTCAACTGGATTTTTATGGAATTTCTTTGGATTTCTTCGTGAAATTTCTTATTGTCTATTAGTAATTCATTGAATATTCTATGAGAAAATTTTTAAAAGACGAAGGGTCGTTTCATTGAAAGTCATTCGACCAAATACCATATGGCCGAATAATACGTTAAGCCGAAAGCTATCTAGCCGAATTCCATTTGTCCGATACGGTTATTATGTAGAAAATGGTTCGGCGATACGACCAAACTAACCTTTTGGCTGAAAAGCCGTATGCCTATTCGACAGGTCGTTTTGGTCGAATAGGCCATGCCATCGAAAATTCCATTTGACCGAAACGCTAGTTTAGCAGGAAAGGCAATTTGGCCAAAAATGTTATTCGGCTGATCGGATTATACGGCGAAAAAACGTCGACCCGTTTAGCCAAACGCTATTTTCTAACAAATGAGCTGTCGGAGAAAATGTCTTTTCGGCCAAATTATCAGTTCAGCTGTATGATCTTCACCCGTACGCCGCAAACAGTTTTCGACCTTATGTCACCTCATCCGGCCAAGCAACATTTTCGGTCAAACGATTTTTTTCGGCAACTCGAGCAAACAACACCATATGTTCATTTCGGCCAAATGACCCTTTTCTACCAAATGACCATCTAGGCCTTTTTGGCTAAATGACCTATTCGATTAGACGACTTTTAAGTCAAATGACCTGTTCGAAGAAGAAGAAGAAGAAGAAGACCTGTTCGACCGAACGACATTATCGGCCATATGTCTATTTCAGCCACATGATTTTATGCCAGTCGAGTTTCGGATTAAGGACATATTCGGCCAAACAATAAACGGCCCTTCCCCGTCAAAACATTTGTTTTCAACGTGAATTTCTGTGGATTTCAACAGGAAATCCTTGAAAATTTACGCAGGTAATTCTTCGAGATTCCCAAAGAAAATTCTTTATAATTTACCCGGGAAATTTCTGGAATTTGCATTGTTAGTGGCGTCAGTCGTCTAAGTGTATTTGCAAGCCATGGAGTGTGAATTTGATTCCTGCCCTAGTAAGGAGAAAACATTTCGTGAAGCGGAAAACGCTCCACTTGTTCACTAGGTGCTGTGTGAATGTCCTGTCCGTTGTCTAATGTTAAGTGTTAAGTTTTCTGTCTTTGAGAGCTCTGGTCAAAGATGGTGATCCTGTCTTTCTTTCTTTTAAAATCTACAAAAAGATCTTCCTGATTTTATAGGAAATTTACTCAGAATTTCAACGGTAGTGTTCTCAAGATTTCGAAGGATATTCTTCAGAATTTTCATTGAAAGTTCTTAGTTTTCACGAAAAGCTTTTTCGATTTTTGAACGAAAAACTGTAAGGAATTTTCAAGAAAATAGCTTTTTCACGAGAAATCCTCTGTAGTTTCAACGGGATTGCCATACACTGTCGGCGACGACGGCGCACACCTCTAACCGAGTGGTCCTCCGGGAAATCTGGAGGATGAAAACTTCTAAATTTTATCGTTGGGGACCAAGATTTTTCTAATGCATTTGTTTTGTATTATGAGTATGCACTTAATGTTGTGGCTTATACATGCTGTGGCCTTCCGAAAATTCCGAACATCCGTAAAATAAACAAAATATAATGAATTTCATTGCATAGCACCATTTGACATTCTATCAACGGAATTTATTTCATTTGATTTATTCAAACTAAGGCCTCTGCAGTACATAAAAATTCATCTACATTCAGCTCGGTCAGTATTTGCACGTCGCCAACTTTGTAGTCCACGGAGGAACTCAAATCGAATCCACCTTGCTCTCTGCGCAGCTCGCCTTCTTGTCCCCTGCAGATCCCTATCAGAAACCATTTTCACCAGGTTATTATCCGACATTCTGAGCATGACATTGTGTATGGATCACCATGGCTACCGAGTGATTCTTTAGAAAACGAAAATATTCATTTCATAATTAAGGAAATCCAGGAGGAGATCGGCCGGCTGAAAAACAACAAAGCCCCTGGAGTTGACCAACTACCAGGAGAGCTGTTTAAACACGGTGGTGAAGCACTGGCTAGAGCGCTGCACTGGGTGATTACCAAGGTTTGGGAGGATGAGGTTCTGCCGCAGGAGTGGATGGAAGGTGTCGTGTCCCATCTACAAAAGGGCGATAAGCTGGATTGTAGCAACTACCGCGCAATCACATTGCTGAACGCCGCCTACAAGGTACTTCTCCCAAATTTTATGCCGTCGACTAACACCAATTGCAAGAGAGTTCGTGGGGCAGTACCAGGCGGGATTTATGGGTGAACGCTCTACCACGGACCAGGTGTTCGCCATACGTCAAGTATTGGAGAAATGCCGCGAATACAACGTGCCCACATAATCTATTTTATCGACTTCAAAGCCGCATATGATACAATCGATCGGGACCAGCTATGGCAGCTAATGCACGAAAACGGATTTCCGGATAAACTGATACGGTTGATCAAGGCGACGATGGATCGGGTGATGTGCGTAGTTCGAGTTTCAGGGGCATTCTCGGAGTCCTTCGAAACCCGTAGAGGGTTACGGCAAGGTGATGGTCTTTCGTGTCTGCTATTCAACATTGCTTTGGAGGGAGTAATACAAAGGGCAGGGATTGACACGGGTGATACGAAGTCCATCCAGTTATTTGGTTTCGCCGACGACGACTTTGAGAGGATGGAGGAAGCCTACATCAGACTGAAACGCGAAGCTAAACGGATTGGACTAGTCATCAACACGTCGAAGACGAAGTACATGATAGGAAGAGGCTCAAGAGAGTGGTGACGAAATCGAGGTGGTTGAAGAATTCGTGTACTTGGGCTGACTGGTGACCGCCGATAACGATACCAGCAGAGAAATTCAGAGACGCATAGTGGCTGGAAATCGTACGTACTTTGGACTCCGCAAGACGCTCCGATCGAATAGAGTTCGCCGTCGTACCAAACTGACTATTCACAAAACGCTTATTACACCGGTAGTTCTCTACGGACACGAGAACTGGACGATGCTTGTGGAGTCCAACACGCACTTGAAGTTTTCGACAGGAAAGTGTTGCGTACCATCTATGGTGGAGTGCAGATGGCGGACAGTACGTGGAGGAGGCGAATGAACCACGAGTTGCATCAGCTGTTGGGAGAACCATTCATCGTTCACACCGCGAAAATCAAAAGACTGCGGTGGTCCGGGCACGTAGCCAGAATGACGGACAGTAATCCGGTGAAAATGGTTCTCGACAACGATCCGGCGGGAACAAGAAGGCGAGGTGCACAGCGGGCAAGGTGGATCGATCAGATGGAGGACGACTTGCGGACCTCCGCGGACTGCGTGGTTGGCGAAGTGCAGCCATGGACCGAGCTGGAATGGAGAAGTCTTTTATGTGCAGTACAGGCCACTCCGGCCTTAGTCTGATGATAAATAAATAAATAAATAAATAAAATTAAGGAAGATCCATTAATTACGTAACGCAAAAATGCCATTTTCAACCCCCTATGTCACACTTTAATACTTTTCGTATGAGGTATCTAAAAAAATTGAATGGATTGTCACACTTCAGGGAACCCCTCCTCTCCCTCTAATACGTAATTAATTAATGTTTCCTAAACACAAGGATTTTTGTTGTTACTATGCGTACACCAGTTCCAGTGTTTGAATCTATACATGGACCACCGTGTGCGAAAAAAAACATTTTTCATATAAATATTGAGGCTGTTCACAAATTACGAAACGCTGGAATCGTCAAATTTAGCGTTACGTAATTTGTGAACGAACCCATTCCGGATATTCCGGAGGACCATTTGGTAGCATGAGTCAGAATGTCAATGTTCTACTCAGAATGTACATACGAATGCTTTAAAAATATCGGTGCTTTGAATTGAAATTCATAAATTGGCCATTTTTATGATTTTTCTTGATTTCCGTTCCTTAGGGTTCTTCCACAAAATTCGTAACGCTGAATTTGATAATTTTGATACACCACTCTCCCTCTCGCAACCCTGTTTCATGGAAGGTTTATTCTTTTTGTACGGACCGTAACGTTTAGTCTGATTTCCTCCCTCCCCCTAATGCGTCACGTTATTTGTGAATAGTCCCTTAGGATAGCAAGAAAGGCACTACATTACTAGTGTCTTGTATATATGAGATACGTTACGGATACACACTGATAATAAATATTTCTATTTTTGTAACATGGGTAAAAATATTACTCCGGATAATCGAGCCTCCGGATAATCGAGTCCGACCTGTATACATTTCCAAACGACATCAAATTTTTATTCACAAAATTTCAAGAACAAATAGGGAATATATTTTATTATAATAGAATATTGAAATTTGTGTTGCAATGATGCACACTAAGGAAAAACAGACAAATTTTGGGAGCACAATCGTTTTTTTTTCTAATCGCGTTTTCTCAAATGGCGCGAATTTGCGCAAGATTTTCCGTGGAATTTGAAAGTTTACACCCCAAATATGACCCCAATCAAACATCTCCGCGGGAAATTCGGGGTAAAAAAGTGGCTGACTTTTAAAATTAAAAATATATCTAGTTTTCAGTTTTTCTCCGTATTTTGATTTTTGCCTTTCTCGTACAGCAAAGTTGTACCACTGTACCAAAAGGCTTTCATTTCACTCCGAAATCGAACTTTTTATAGAAGTCTCGGAGACCCATGATGTTATATACCGATCGACTCAGCTCGTCGAGCTGAACAAATTTCTGTCTTTTTTTTTTTTTTTTACAAGGGTTAAAGGCCATCAAAATCTGCGCGATAGACACCTCGAGCATCCACACTATGCTCGAAGGCGAACAGGGATGGGCTCCTCCCGACCTGCTAAAATGTGCCTCCCGGATAAACCGGGTCCCTTTATCTTCCTTGCCTCGATCCCCCAGGACCACGGGATGCTGCGACTACTTCGGGGCTGTGCTCATGCACTTCTTCTAAAATTCCGGCCCTAAGCTTAGGCTAGTTCGCCGACTGGCTGGCTAATCCACTGCTCCACTGCAACGTAGTCTCGATCCTCGACGGTCATGCACCGAACTTCCTGACTCGAATCCTCCTGACTTCCCCCGGCGTCGAGGGTGGTCCACCAGTTCCGGTGAAGGAAACTTCCGCACTGATGGTGCCCCTGACTACCGGCGGCTATCGCAGGGGACGCTTTCGCGCATTGCGCCGTCTTCGTCTTCGGGTTGCAGAGGTGGTCCGACAGTTCCGGTGGTGGGTGACGTCCGCACTGGCGGTGCCCTACATACCCGGAAGCACTTCCTTCTTCTTTCTTCAGCAGGTTGGCAATTCGAGTGCCGAGGTCGGTCCAACGATTCCGGTTGGCAGAAGACTTCCGGTTCGCTGGCGCTCCCGACGACCTGAGGTCAAACACTGCTCACTGCGCTGGATTTCCTCCCGAGACGATGGTTATTCGCTGGTCATTCCTCCATCTACGCTGCAGTTCTGACAGTATTTGCGTCACGACTCTGCTGACCACATTCCACTTGCTCTTTTTCGTGACACATTCGCTCTGCGATGTTATTCGCTTGCAAGGCAAGCGTTCCTCTACGTACTTCTGCAAACCTTGGGCAATCGAATACCATGTGTTCTGGAGTCTCTTGCACATTCTCACACTCTGGACATAACGGTGAGTTAATATGTCCAAACCGAGTACTTCCGGAAGCATCCATGACCCGACAGAAATTGCGTCAGGTGAAAGTTCACTTCACTATGCTTTCTGTTCATCCACACCGACAGGTTTGGGATGAGCCGGTGGGTCCACCTCCCTTTCTCCGTACTGTCCCACTCTTGTTGCCATCTCGCCATCGATCGGATTCTCACCTCCTTCCTTACGTTTCTGGTGTCTCTTCGCCGATAACACTCGATGTCTTCCTCCAGGGTGATGCAGATGGGTTGCATCCCAGCAATAACGCATACAGCCTCTGACGATATCGTTCTATATGCGCTCGCGACTCGAATGGCCATCAGCCGGAACACACTTTTCAGCTTTTCCCGGTTCCGCTTGGTTTGCAGTGCATTACCCCAAGCAGGAACCCCATATCGCAGTATCGATGACGAGACACTAGCTAGCAGACGCCTCGTGCTGCTTCTTGGACCGCCTACGTTTGGCATGATCCTCGCTATTGCGTTCATTGCCTTCGCCGACTTTTCACAGGCGTAGTCAACGTGGCTGTTGAAATTTAGCCGATCGTCGATCATCACTCCCAAGTGCTTCAGTGATCGCTTCGAAGTAATCGCATGGCCTCCGACGACGATCTCCATCCGCTGGATCGCTTTGCAGTTGCTGACTAATAGCACCTCCGTTTTGTGGTGAGCTATCTGCAGCTTAACACCGCTCATCCAGCGCTCGATCATGGCTATCGTCTCCATCACCAACACCTCCACTTCTTCAAGAGTCTCGCCCATCACCGCTAGTGACACGTCGTCCGCAAAACCCACGATTTTCACTTTCCTGGGTAGCTGCAAAGTCAACACTCCGTCGTACATCCCGTTCCAAAGAGTTGGACCAAGTATGGAGCCCTGGGGAACACCCGCTGTAACGCGCATCGATTTATGTCCTTCGTTCGTATCGTACGTCAGAACTCTACCCTGAAAATAACTTTTCAGGATATTGCACAGATAGTTGGGGACCCGCATTCTGTGTAGCGCCGTCGCGATGGCTTCAAAGCTGGCGCTGTTGAACGCGTTCTTCACGTCTATCGTGACCACTGCGCAGTACCGATCGCCTCGCCTCTTCCGCTGTGACGCCTTCTTAGCACTTTCGAGCACTGTTCGAATGGCATCCACCGTCGAAACTGCTCTACGGAATCCGAACTGCATATTCGGACAACCCGCGTTCTCCCTCTGTACATTTCGTCAGCCTATTGAGGATGATTCTCTCAAGGAGCTTCCCGAGCGTGTCTAATAGGCATATAGGCCTGTACGCGGCCGGATTGCCGGGTGACTTTCCTGGCTTAGGCAGCAACACCAGCTTCTGGATCTTCCACATTTCTGGAAAATTGCCTTCGTCCAGGCACTTTTGCAGCGCTTTTCCTGAACATGTCCGGATATGCCAGGATCGCAGCTTTTAACGCAACGTTCAGTATTCCATCCGGACCCGGGCTTTCTTCGCTTTCAGGCGTTTAGTCGCTTCCTCAAGCTGGTTATTGGACACTTGTCGATCTACAGGGTTTGCTTCTCCTTCTTCGTCGTACGGTGTTGGCGGCCACATGGTCGGATCATGTTTCGGAAAAAGACCCTCCACAATTGCCTTCAACTTGTCCGGGCACATTCCAGCTGCCGTCGACGGGCATTTGATCTTCGCCATCACGACCCGATACGCGTTCCCACGGGGGTTGGCGTCTGCTTCTCGGCACAGCTCCTTGTAGCAGTCTGACTTGCTAAGTTGGATAGCCCGTTTCAATGCGGTCCTAGCTTCCCAGAACGCCGCCTTGCGTTCCTCTCTCTCTCTGGTTCCGTCCTTGCTCTCTGTGCCCGCCTCCGAGCTTTGAGGCAAGCAGCGCGTAGCGTACTGAGCCTATCGTTCCACCAGTAAGCTGGACGCCGATTACTTCTCGGTTCTAGTTTTCGTGGCATCGTAGCGTCGCAAGCCCTTACCATCATTCTTGTTAGCTCGGCCGCATCAATGATCTCAGTACTGCTGTCCGGTCGAAGTGCTTCAACGAATAGGTCTTTGTTAAAGGCTTTCGTTTTCCACCTCCGATCACTGGATATCCTTCTTCGTGTTGCACCAGGATTTCGTTGGCCAATACGGTAGCGAATCGCCTGGTGGTCGCTGTGGGTGTACTCCTCGCTAACTCTCCAGTCCATACTTGCCATCAACGAAGGACTGCAGAATGTGATGTCGATGATAGACTCCTCCCATCCTCTCCGAAACGTGCTCACTGAGCCTTCATTACACAATCGTACATCTAAGCTTCGCCAGAGCTTCCTGCAGGATATATCCTCTTGTGTTGGTCACTCGACTGCCCCATTCCACGGCTCCAGGCATTGAAGTCACCTCCTATGACTACCGGCCTTCGTCCGATCAGCTTATCGGTCAACAGATCCAATATCTGGCTAAACTGATCCACGGTCCACCTTGGAGGTGCATAGCAGCTGCATATGAAGACGCCGTTAATTCTGGCAATCACGAAGCCTTCGCACGAACTCTCCACCACTTCTTGAATAGGGAATTTGCCCATGACTTGTATCGCAGCCAAACCCGTTCTGTCTGTCACCCAGTTACCGTTATCAGGGGGAACTCGAAACGGCTCTGCAATTATCGCGACATCGCACATCGTTTCTGCTGTAGACTGCCATAACAGTTGTTGTGCGGTTTCACAATGATTCAGATTAATCTGAATTATCTGCATTACTGCTGGCCTGCGATCGCCCTCTTGTAGGCTGGGCATTTGTAGCCACCCGTCTGATGGTCATTTCCGTCCTCTGAAGTGCAAAGCATACACTTCGGTCTTTGCGTGCAGTCTCGCAAGATGACCCGTTTCCACATTTCCAGCACATGTTAGATCTGTCTGGACCTTTACAAGCTCCTGCTCGGTGTCCAAAGCCCAAACACTTGAAGCATCTCTCCATAGATTTGCTCACTTCTGGGGCGGCTTTTCAATGGGCATTTCGACCATCCAACCGTCCAGTTTGCCTACTTCCAGTGCCTTATGAGCAGCGGTTACTGGCAGACGAATCATCGCCGTCTGTGTGCCTCCGTACGCCTTTCTAATCCGGATCGACATTTGTACCTCGCCTATATTGCACTGCGCCTGTAGTGCTACCTGCAGCTCTTCTTCCGACGTGATCTCGTCTAGGTCTCTGCACAAAATCACCATCTCTGGAGTTAAGGCTTTGACCTCCGCCTCTGAGCCCAATGATTTCGCAATGCGCCCTGCATAACCGAGCTGTGAACCGCAGGGTCCTTCTTCAACTCGAAGAGCATCTCTCCGGTTTGTGTGCGCCTGGTCCATATCGAATTTTCGGTCAAGTCCCTCAACTCAGGATCTTCTCTAACTTTTTTGAGAAGCGCTGCATACGTCGTAGCGTCGTTAGCCTTTACTAGCACAGCTTCCCCCTTCGGCGTCTTTCTACGAGGCTTTTCTTTCCCGTTCTGCTCCATCCTTGCCTCTTTTCGCTTCAGCTCTTTCTTTCTCTTCTCCTTCTGACCTACTACGGTACTCCATCCTTCTCCCTGTGGAGTAGCGTCTGTCCCTTCGACGGCGACAGCTTCCACCCGTGTCTGCCTCTTGAGTCCGCCTGGCCTGTCATCTCCCGGTGAGGTTCTTGCCCTTTTGGGAGTCATGGAGGCTGGTGAACTCTCCACCCCGAGCAGTTTCCCTTTCCCCTGCTTCTTAGGATATAACGGAAATGTCCCGATACCTCCCTGATCCGGCGGAACTGCAACAGCATGTGCCTTAGTTTGTGCCAATGCGCGCTCCGCTACATCGGCCTCAGCGTTGCTGTATCGAATTCGTTCACTGCCGATAATAACGCCTTACGGATCCTGTGAACCATGTCCTTAATCTCCTTATGGACGTTGTTCCTCCCATCCACGAAATTGTGAAGTTCCTCCACCAATCTCTGTGTGTGTGTGTGTGTGTGTGTGTGTGTGTGTGTGTGTGTGTGTGTGTGTGAGTCATCCTCTATCCCTCACCCAACTGGGGGTGTTGGTCAAGTAGTACTACGAATAATTCGATCAGATCTCATGCTCCGTAATGGTGCCCTTTTTGTTGCGAAGACTAGTACTACAAAAAGGATTCTGAAGCAAGTTTCATTAGTGAGTGTATGGAATGGGATGTACTAGTTGTTCATAACAGGTACAGCAAAACTTCACAAGGACGCCCTTATTCGTAATAGCTACTCAGGGAATAGAAGGCCGAGAAGAGCCACCGTTGCTAGCTAAAGCTTGAACCGGATATCTGGGACTCCCACAATATCCGCGGCAATAGAAGCAAACAGTGCCCTGTGCGTATTTAGTGATCAATTTCAGGAATTTATAATTTTATATAGCGATTGAAGAAATCAAAGTATAATAATTGGAAAGTGCTCACCAGCTTAGTTCTTCAATAGTTCCAGGTTTGAACAGGGCGTAGCAAGTATATTCATTAAGACATCGAAGTTACTTCTCATCCTCCTTTACTTCCATCTAAACTGTGGCCGCAATGCCTAACTGTTGGCATTTTGGGGACTGTGAAGATTCTTTGATTCTTTGGTTTCCTATCTGCGGTAGCTGTTATTGGCTGCTGC
>NW_026942182.1:0-19922 GCF_024139115.2 Armigeres subalbatus
ATATCTATTATTTTATAATATATTGGTAATATTCCATCTTTGCTGCGTGCCTCAGTTTGATCATTGACGAATACATAGACCGGAAATATCCGGTACCAAGCCATCAGAAAATCAGGCACCATGTCTTCTTCTTCATTTTGAAGAGAATAGCCCTCGTGGGTGACAGATTACATAAATATTTTTACGAGCTTGACTTACCCCTCTTGACGTTTTGACGGTTTGTTTGTTTTCTCCCTCACCTTGTGACATCGTTTCGGTTCGTTTTATTTGTTTGTTCGTTTCGTTACTCAGTTGAAGCCGTAGAGTTCGACCGTTTTGGTACCATCAAAAAGATCAGATATAACAAAGGGACTGCTGGGCCCTACATTCTGTACGATTCTATTGATGCTGCTACGGCTGCTGTGAAGGAAATGCGTGGATTCCCGTTAGAACACCGGATCGTCGTATTCGTATCGATTTTGCTGACTGTGGAACAGCACCATCGTTCTCAAAGCGCAGTGGATGTTTTTGAGGAAGGCGGTGAGTATCCGTCGCGCCCCCGACTTCACGAATATATCCGGAAAGGTGGTGCATCCTTGAGGAAAATTCATTGTACGGCTATGGTGGAGAACCGTTCCGCGGCAGAGGAGGATTCCGCAGGCGTGGTGGTTTCCATCGGCAGTTTCCGCTGGTGATGGCCCACCGCGCCACGGGGACAATGATGAAATGGCGTCGATCAGGAGCCGATGGCGAATAGCGTTCACGCCGTCGTTCTGGATCACGTAGACCAGGAATTCGATGAATCTCGCTCCCGTTCACCGAGCTGATCCCAGTCCGGCAATTCAGATTCTGATTCGTCTTCTCGCATAGGAATGGCATGTTATCAGATGCAGGGCGTTACCAGAAGTCGCGCAGAAATCTACCACATTCTGGCAAGGGGCGCTGATTTTGAAGAGTTCACTGGCCGCCAGAGTTGCACCTAACCGGACGGAAACAACGAAATAGTGGACAGCCTGATGAAGGACGAGGAAGGTAAACACCACCATCGTATTACTCAGCGACTACGCCTCGGTGGCTAACCCAAGTTGGAAGATGTGCAGAAGCGCATATCGACGTCATCGTCGCACGCAATCTTCCTCAGCCTGCCAGGATCGACGTCATCGATGGCATCGTCCGGATGATGCACAGCCCGTTCAGACTTAGCATCCACTGCGTAATCTCGTGTCCTACTTGAAACAGCGAAAGAAGCGGCCGGCGTTATATCGCCGCTCAATAAGGAAACAGAAGCAACCGGTGTGCTCTACTCTACGAGCCGCCAAGCGATTTTTCGACAGAATTATTTGAAACAGACATGTCTGTAACCTCACCGAGGAGGGACAGAAGGAGAACCATCTGGTAATCGTGTTGGTCCGAGGAAGAACCGCACAGAGTTGCCGGATGAGGCGCAGATAGCACATAAGGTAAGATGATGAATAACGAAAAAGGTTTAATTTTAATTTTTGTTTATCAAATACTTTTCGTTGCTGCGGCGTTTATCTACGGCAGTTTATTGTTTTTGTCATTTGATAGGCACGATGAATTTTGGCCCCACATGAATAAGCATATCGGGGCCCTCCTTAGCGGCGTGCGGTAAGACGCGCGCGGCCTACGGCTAAGACCATGCTGAGGGTGACTCCGTTCCGATTTCCGGTGCCAGTCTAGAACAATTTTCGGATTGGAAATTGCCTCGACTTCCCTGAACGCCATAAAAGTATCATCGTTTAGCCTCATGTTAATCGTCAGGAAGAAAGTTATCCTCCCGGGTTCCAAGATCATACGGCATCGGAAAAAAGTAAATACATATTTTGTATAAACATAAAAAAAGAAAATAATGTTTCTTTGGCAGCTGCAGATTAGTTTTTTTGACTAATTTTATTTACTAATTATCTAATACATGCATTTATCTCTTGAACTAGTAATTGTTTCGTGTTTTCTTAACTTTTCTCATCCTTATTTATATATTGCGCTTTTAGTTATTATTAATACATTTCAATTGCCTCTGGCGATTAGGATATTTCCTCTGATTGAATTAAACCATGTAAAGATTACCAAAGTTTTCTACTCAAACTAAACTTAACCCTAATTTTTACTATAAGGGTACAAGGAGCTAATCGTTGCATTTAGAAGATTGCAAAAGATTTTTGTCTAAAATTCGAAATTATTTTGTTGGAAATTTGTTGCAATTTCTCAATATTATTATTAATTCTATGAAGTTCATTGGTACTATGCCACAGAGGCAACTTCAGAATCATTTACAAGTACTATTTTGGATCCTCGGAAGTGCCTTCTTTAGTATTGCGGCAACTATGTTGGCACAGCGTAGCTGGTCTAAAATTTGTTTGTAAATCAAAAGTTTGTTCTTAAAGACAAAGTTTTGATTTTCTGTTCTCAAAGTTGGATCCACTTAATATATTTGTTACATTTGGCTTGAAAGGCCTTCAGTAGCAATTTTAAAAACATAATTTTGATCTAGCTTGAAGTTCTAAATATTTAGCTTCGCTAGTAGAGATATCGTAAAATCCTGATTGGTCGATTATTAACTAATCGATTACTCTCTCGATTACTTGTCGATTGGCAAAGAAATCCGATTAATCGTTGGATAGTAATCGATTCAAAATTAATCTATTATCACGACGATGAATCGATTGATAGAAGTAAATGAATTAATTAGCGACATCCTTATGATGTATAATGAAATCCTGATTAATCGATTGGCAACTAATCGATTACCCTCAATTCCTCTCGATTTATTATATCGGTTAATCGTTGGGTAATAATCGATTCAAAATTAATCGATTATCACAACGATGAATCGGTCAATCAAGTAATCGATTAATTTACGACATCTCTATTCGCTTAGACCAATTGGTGAAACCCATTCATACGAAGTGACAGCCTATGTCTGCTAGAAGGTTTCAAATAAGAAGCTCTCGGCTTATGTGAGGAAAATTATAAACTGAGTTTTGAAGCATTCTAAGGAAAGGTACCCATTTTTGCAAGTAAGTGGAGAAAGTATCCAAACTTTTTTCAATCTACTACCAAATGACACGAAGGCTTCGCCCTTTGGCTAGAGAGACCTGTGTCATCTGCAAACAAAAGATTTTGACTTTTACGGTGTGATGATAAATCAGGTAAGTCAGAAGTAGAAATGCTATTCAATATGGATCCCAGTATACTGCCTTGGGGAATATCAGCACTAACAGGTAATCTATCAGATTTGGAATTCTGATAGTTTACCTGCGATATTTCGATCTGATAAAATAATTTTGGATCAGTTTAATAAGTTGGTTGGTTTATTTAATTGGTTGGTTTGTTTGCTCATTTGTTTGTTTGGATTTGTTGGTGTTTGTTGGTTGATTGATTGGTTAATAAGAGGATTGATTGGTAGCTTGCTTGAATGGTTGGTTGTTTGATTAGTTAGTTGATTTATTTATTTGGTTATATTTGGTTATATTTATTTATATGGTTATTTGTTTAGTTGGTTGCTGCTTTGATTTGTTAGTTGGAATAATGGTTGATTAGTTGGTTTTCTTTTTTTGTTTATTGATTACTTGATTGGTTGGTAATTTGGTTGATTGGTTGTTTGACTGGTTGATTGATTGATTTGGTCCGGCTGGTTAGTTTATTAGTTGTTTTGTTGGATTTGCTTGAATAGCTGATTGTTTGGTTGCTTGATTGGATGCTGGAATGGTTGATTAGTTAATTATTCAGTTGATTGATTGCTTGATTGGTTGGTTGATTGCCGATTAGTTGTTTGGTTGATTGTTGGTCAGTTGTATGATGGGTTGATTAGATGTTTTGTTGATTGCTTGATGGGCGGTAGATTAGTTAGTTTGCTTGATTTGTTGGTTAATTGCAGAATGATTGGTTGGTTGGTTGGTTGCTGCTTGATTTGTTAGTTGGTAGAGACATTGAATGGTTAATAGTTGATTGGATTTCCTTGACTGGTTGATTGATTGTTTGTCAATGCTGGTTAGTTGATTAGTTGTTTTGTTATTTGGTTGGATTGGTTGGTTATTTGATTGATAGGTTGCTTGACTGGATTTGGATGATTGGTTACTTGATTAGTTGGTCGGCTGGTTAGTTGATTAGTTTGTTTGTTGGTTGCTTGGATGGCTAATTGGTTGGTTGCATGATTGATTGATTAGTTGGTAGGTTGCTTGATTATTGGTTGGTTGGTTGATTGGTAGCATGCTAGAATGGATGATCGTTTGATTGATTTGTAATTTGGTTTATGGGTTGCTGCTTAGTTTGTTGGTTTGTGGAATAGTAATTGTTGGTTGGTTGTAACTGGTTGATTGGTTGGTTGCTTGATTGGTTAGTCAGCTGGTTAGTTGATTAATTGTTTTGTTGGTTGCTTGGTTGATTGGTTAATAAGTTGATTGGTAGCTTGGCAGAATGGTTTGGTTGTTTTAATTTAGTTGGTTGATTGATTCGTTGATTTATTTGTTTGGTTGGTTTGCTGCCGGATTTGCCGTTGGAATAATGGTTGATTGATTTGGTTGCTTCATTGTTCTGGAGTTGATTCGTTTATTGGTTGGTAATTTGGTTGATTGATTGCTTGACTGGATTGGATTGTTTGGTTTGCTTGATTGGCTGGTCGGCTGGTTAGTTGATTAGTTGGTTGTTACTACGTTTAGCTGTCAATGGTTTGCTTGGTTTGGTTGATTAGTTGATTCGATGCTTGATTGATTGTTGGCTGGCTTGAATGGCTGATTGCTGGATTAGCCAATCAAGCAGCCAATCAATTAAATAACCAACCGGCAGCGTAAACAATGAAGCAACCAACCAACCCGATGGCAACCAGCCAACTGTCAAGGAATCAACTAATCAGCAGTTCTACCAGCTATCTAATCAAGCATAACAGCCAATCAATCGGCTAATCGACCAGTCAGGGAACCGAGCAGAACGACTGATCGACCGACTCTTGACCAACCATTCGATCGAACGATTAAGCGGCCGTCGACCGAATGACCGACCGGCTGATCCGTGCAATCGGCCGTTTCGATGAAGCCACTTGATCGATCGAGCAACGCGGATCGGCTAATCGACCGGCCAAGCAACCAACAAGGCAACATGTCGGCTAACCAGCCGACCAGCCGATCAGGCGAAGCAGTCAACCGACCGGTCGTGGCTACTTCTGCTGACTAACAGATCAGGTAGCTGATCAGTCGAATGACGAACCATTCAAACGGAGCGCCAGTCGATCCAGAGCGGCCACCGATCAGGCGAAACGCCAATCAGCAAAACGATCATTCGACCCGATGACTGATCGGCCATTTCAGGCAACCAATCGACCAAACTGGTGTAGACCAGTCAGGTGATCAATGAGCAAAAGAGCTGACCCGATCGGCCGTTATGTCGGCTAACAGGTCGAAGCGGCGACCAGCCGATCGATCGATCAGTCGGCTGATCGACCAGTCAAGAGGCGAAAGAACGGCCAATCAACCAATCGGCCGACCGACGAACCGATCGAGCAGTGCGAAAGCGACCAGGCTGTAAAATATTCGAAAGCCCGTCGACCTTCTTTGGCACGTGCTTCGCTACTAAACGTATTTCAGATTCGGCTCTGCACCGTCAATTTTCATGATGAATATGGGTCAATGAGTATTAACTTGAATATCTCTAAATATTAAATAAACGTAAAACTTATTTACAACATTTTGATGATTACAATATTTAACTTCACATAGATCCTATTCCCGACAAATCCAGACTGAAGGGGCATTTTTAGCGTCAAATGTCAATATAATCAAGGCTAATTTTGTTTTTTCGCGCGCAATTACCATACTCAGTGGTAATCAGTTGAATGAATTTATGAAGAAGTAAACTTCATTAGAATCGTTCTATGTTTTGGTCAATCAACCACAGATATCCAAAGAATCGGAGTGAATATATTTTCGCTTGAAAGTGAAGACTTTATGCTCTGAAAAGCAACCCATCAACCAAATAATAACCAATTCAAGCTACCGGCTAAGCTAATCCAAGTATAAACCATTCAAGCAAGCTACTGATCAATCAGGCAACAAATCAACTGAGAATTATTGAACCAAGCAACCATTGAAGCAACCAACAAAACAACGTAACAACTTGTGGAGGCTAACAGCCAATCAACCGATAAAGCAATGAACCAAATTACCAGCCAATCAAGCAATCAACCAACCAATCAGCCATTCTACCAACTAACAAATCAAGCATCAATCAATCAAATAACCAACCTTTAAAGCAAGCTACCAATCAAACAAGCAATCATTGAGCCGTAACCAACCTGATCAACAGGTCGAGCAACAACAACTTAAAACCGCTTATGTGAACTAACGGGCCGACCAATAATCAATCAACCAGTCAAGCAACCAATCAATCATTGGTACCAACCAATCAAGGAATCGTAATAAAAAGCGACCAACTAATCCCAACCCATTCTTCCAACTAGCAAATCAGCGTAAATCAACTTCAACCAAATAACCAACGAATCAATCAACTAACCAATTCGGTAACCAACCATTCAAGCAAGCTGCCAATCAACGGCCGTTAACCAAGCCAACCAACAAAAACAACTAAACAACCTAGCCAGCCGACTAACCAATCAAGTAACCAACCAATCAGCAGGTAAAGCAACCAACCAACATTCGAGCAGCGCAATTCAAACGAAGCTACCAATCAGCCAAGCAATCAAACAACCAGCGCCAGCTGTCATCCAATCGGCTTGTAACCAATAACCAATCAAACAGCCAATCAACTAAACCAACCAGCCAATCCAGCAATCAACTTATTAACCAATCAACCAAGCGGCTGACAAAAACAGCCCCCAAAATCGCTCCGCCAGCCTACTAACCAATCAGTAAACCTGTCAAGCAGCCAACCAATCAACTATTGCTACCGGCCTAACAAATCAAGCAGCAATCAACCAAATAATCAACCAAGCAATCAAGCAATAACCAGCCAATCAAGCAACCAACCAACCAATCAAGCAACCAACCAGCCAATCAAGCAACCAATCAACTAAACAACATGTCCAGTGGCGAGGTTGACCAGCCAATCAAGCATTAATCGCTAAATAACCACAACCAAGCATTCGAGTAAAGCAGCCAATCCAACAAATAAGTAACCAGCGCTCAATTATTCAACTAATCCAGCAACCAACCCAATCAAGCAAGCTACCAATCAAACAACTAACTAATCAGCCAATCAACCAACAAGATAATCAGCCAAATAAGCAACCAACCAATGGCGTAAAGCAACCAACAAAACAACTACTCAACTAGCCAGCCGACCAACCATTTCCAATCAACCAGTAAAGCAAACAATCAACTAATCCAGCAATCAGCCATTCAGGCAAGCTGCCAAACAACCAAACAATCAAACAGCCAACCAACTATTAATCAGCCAAGCAACCATTGAAGCAACCAATAAAACAACATATGAACCTGGCCAGCCGACCAGCTGTCAAGCAACCTAATCAATCAGCCATTCAAGCAACCAATCAGCACGGCAACCTTATTAGCCGGTATGATTGAGAACCACAATCAACAATCGAGCAACCAACCAGCCAACCACCGGCAGGCCATTCTGCCACCCTAACTTTCGTCAAGCAGCAGCCAATCAGCCGATCAAGCAAACGGCCAATCAAACGATCTGCCAATCAGCCAATCAATTATTCAACCAACGAACTAATCTAGGCAAGCAACAAAACAGTCGAGTACGAGACGCTGAATACGACCACACAGTTGTGGTCGGAAATACGTATCTGAAAAGATATCAAAATAATTGGTGGAATTAAACCGTTCCTAAGCTCGTCTTGGTGGTTGAACTAGAAACAGTATCAACTAACCTGTGGACCAACCAATCAATCAACCAGTCAAGCAGCCAATCAATCATATAACCTGATTGGTTTGTTGGATTGGCAACCAACCAACAATTAAGCAGCCAACCAATCAACCATGCTTCCAGCCTTCTAACAAATCAAGCTTGCTTCCAATCAACCAAATAACCAACGAGTCAGCGGCAACCGAACCATTCAAGCAAGCTACCAATCAACTTATTAACTAGTCAACCAACCAGCCCGTAAAGCAAGCGTCAACTAACCAGCCGACTAACACAATCAATTGTACAATAAAGCAGCCAACTGGTCATTTCTACCATACTGCCAACGCTTCAACAATTCAAGCGGCATGTAACCAAATAATCAGCCCGGCAATCAAGTAACCAACCAGTCAAACAAGCTGCCAATCTGCCAAGCAATCAAGCAACCAGCCAGCTATTCGCAATCAAGCAACCAACCAACTAGTCAATCAAAGCAATCAGCAAAGCAACTTATCAGCTACCTAACCAGCCGACCAACTAAATAAACCAATCAACTAAATAGCTTGGCCATTCAATCAACCAGTAAACCAACCAGTCAACCACTCAAGCAACCAACCATTCAACCATTAATTTGTTTGTTTTTGATGAGATGAACATCAGAGCCATGAGTTAAATCCAGGTGCAATTCCCCTGTCGTACATCATATCAGTCAGTATCCGCGTTTATCTTTATATCTATCACAGAACTAGTGAACCTTTACTATAAACGATTTATTATATATTTAGACGGAATTAACTGGTCATTTCTTTTATATTCATCCCTAAATCCGCACCACTGTAACCCTATAAAATATATTTTCATTGTACAAGCCAGTGTTGGAGATGAATCACACTTTCAATACGTTTCCTGCGTTTTTAACTTTTTTCAACTGTGTGTAGATATTCTATATACGCTTATCCATCAGCTTGTTCGACATGATTTCATTCATTACAAAGATTAACTTTACAGTTAAAATTACTATATTGTAGGGTTAAATTGAAAGCACGCCACTAAATTTGTGCAGACTACGAACCGTGTTTATAACGAACACAAAATGCGTTAATTTTACTGAAAAGCTTCAAGAAGACAAACTTGGCAGTAAAAATTACTATGCTTTCTAGTTATCTTAATAACAATTGGTATTTATTTAACAATTCGACGCATTTAAAAATAAAATGGGGTTTTGTTATTTTTAATTCATTTTAGGATAACATCAAAGTCAAATGAAAAATTACTTTGCTTCACACAAATAAAAAATCGTTGGTGAGATTAGAAGAAACGTTGGTAAAATTAAGAAAATCAGTTAGTGATTTTTCAGTAGAAGAAATATAAAGATTGTTGAATTTACAATTCTAAATAACATCACTTCACAAACTGAACTTTGTAAAGAGCCGACTTTTCAAAATAACGCAATTTCCTCTAAAAACTAAATGTGTATTTACCCTTTGAAAATAACATTTTACTCTCAAAACTAAATGTATGCTGAATTTCTCAAAATGATGGTTTTCATTCATATTTAAATAATATTAATAAATTGCATTACATATTCGAACCAAGTGAAGTACACTATACTAAGCTATCATGTTTATTATTAATTAAATCAAGAATTAAATATTATTCTAGGTAATAATCTTCTACTGACGATATCCTATATTCCAGGTCAATAATTGCTGGTGATGACGAGGCTTCAACGCTGGCGTTTACCATAAAGAACAGCATTACCAGCGGACGTTAATATGGCTGCTCCATAGCATTAATCGCATCCACTTGATCTTCAACCGGGTTCTCGAGTGCACGACGATTCGTGATTGGAAGGCTTGAATTACAGTGATAGTCGTCCTTGTTTGGTAGTATCTTGGATCCAGTTGATGATCTTGAGAAGCTTGACCAGATCTAAACGCAGCAGATTTCGGTTTCGATTCGCGGTTACATAAGCTAAATTACTGATCCACATCTACGTCAACTAGCTGGATTGGCAGGTTATGAGTGAGTGCAACATCCTGAGTGCAACAACTTTTCGGTGAAAGTGACTTTGAACTTGGTTCCGTGTTGAGAGCACAAGAAAGTTCAAGTTCCGGAGGAAATGGGCCACGCGCAACTCATGTGGATAAAGAACGTGCAGCACCTGGAGACCCGCCTGTCCAGCTGTTTTCATGCAACCACAATTCATCGCCAGACCTGAAATGATTTTTTATTAATAATAAACCAATAAATGTTAATTTCAAATTGTTTACCATTTTCTTATTTTCTGAGTTAATAGCATTTAATTCCCTCTGGCTTTGGTATGAATCATCCTTCTGTTTATTTGTGAAGGAGTGCTCATATTGTTACTGGTTTTGTTCCGCAGGGCCTTATCGCTTGTTTTTCTTCTTTTTTTTCAGGGCGCGGTTGTTTACTTTGCTTCTCGAATAGGGTCTTCATTTCCACTATTGACCCTTTCGATCAAATGCTTTAAACTCACAACTTTATTAATAACAATTGTGCTCTGGCTGCTGAGGGTACTTGTGCTGAAATGAATTTCATCCGCCTCCGTAATCAACATGCAAGTCAGCAGGCACCAGATGTTTATTGTGCAAATTTTACTTTGTCGTGATTCATAGTCTCTTCGTCACCGTCGTCCACGTTTAGACATCATCAATTGACCGTCGTCCAATCCACCCGCCAGCTCAGTGTCAGAGATCCAGCATAAACAAATCAGCTTGATTAGGCATTTGACTGTCCGAGATGAATAAGTTTTTTTTCAAGGAAATTACATCAACTACCGATCGTCCATCGGGCAGAAGCTGTTGATCTATTGACCTGGAAAATAGTTTTCGTTAATAATGAATAAATAAATAATTAATTAAATTCAAATTCAAAGCATAATTTTTCATAAAGGACGGCTATGTAATAAAAGTAAACGAAACGAGGTTTCTGGCCCAACACCAATGTTCACATGGTCGCTCTTAGTTCCCATATGTTAAAGCGACGTATGTAACAGTGAGACTTCAAAATAGAAAATTCTACATACGTCGATTCGTAAAAGATTGTATTAAAGAGTTTGAAGATCTAAAATAAAGTAAAATCATTAATTATTATATAAAGTCGCGTGTGATTGTCATGTTGTATTCAAAATCTCGTTTTATTTACTTTTATTTACATACGTCCCTATGAAAAATGATGCCTGATAATAATTAAAAACATTACATTCATATTGAATACATAAATTACTATGGCCCTCACCCTCTAAATAACAAACCAAATCCCATTTTTTGAAATAGGAATTGCCGAAATATAGTTCTCATTTTTATATAGAAATTTCTTTCAAGAGGACTTTTTCGTACTTTGTATTGTTTTGTAAGGCTTTTGGTCCGATTCGCGAATTAAAATCAAATTAAACTTAAAAGTGACAGTTCGAAGGTATGGAAATCCCCGCTCCTTGAGAATGGCTGGTGCTGCCCAATAAGACCGTCAAAACATCTATCAAAAACGATTCAACATCGGTCAAAGTAATCTTGTACTCTGCAAAGTAGGGTTATTTGAAGAATTATTGAACTGTCATTTTAAGTTTAATTCAATTTTTAATCGCAAATCAAACCAAAGCCTAATATTCAAAAAGTAAAATCAATGTAACCATAATCAATCGAAACCAACATTCACTTGACTGGAGCTTTTGAAAAAACTATAATTAAAAAAAGAAATGTCAATGGCTTACCGTAAATTCAATATTAAAATTTCTTCCTGTTTAAGTATGAGTACAGACGAAAAGCGACTGATCCACGTTTCCGGTTTTTGAGAAAGCTTTCAAAACATTGAGAAATTTGTTTCGCTCATTTTCCTTGAAAAATAAGATGTCTTACAGGCATTGACGGAATTTACTATTTCCGCTGTGTCCCATTATTAGATCTAGCTGGTGCTGGTGCTGTTATACTGCGGGTGCAGGCTCGGCTGCACCGGGCACTTGTGCCGCTCGACAGCCAGGGGCACACATGTACATAGATTCAGCTTCACCTTGGTCGAAGATTTTGTACACCAGACATCCCATCCGGAAGGCATACGCTGATCTTTGCATTCACCGCATTAGTAAACCCCACCGATCCCCAATTGGTGTGTCCGTTGAGGTGATCCTGTAAAGTGTATTTTACCGATGTGTCGGTCCAGGCCCAGATGTTAATATCCGAAAATATTCTGTTGCAATATTCACATGCCATATCTTTGATCTGCTCTTCAATCCGTCGTGCGTCCACAATGTGGTCCTTGAGGGTCAAACAACTCAAACGGGTCAAACAAACATCTGACTCCAGCGGTTTCAACGATATAGTACTCTTGCTCATCCTTCAGCAGCTGCTTTTATACCACCTCCGGCGCGTCGTCCGTGTAGGTCCCATCAACGTCTGGCACGACACAATCCGCAGGCATCCTCCTCCACCAATCCAATTGCTTCCGAACTATCGTCGCCTTCTTTTTGAGTATGTACTGATGACATCCTGACCATCCACAATTACCGACGAAATGTATTGAACCAGCGGATCCGGTTCGAGAATCGCTCGAGGATGAATTTTTTCTTGGTGGGTACCACTTTAGCGCCATTGCTGGTACGTTTTCACTCCCCGATTCAGAGTGTACCGCTGTTGTGTTTACCTTGTTTTAAAGCCCCAGAACATTGGTTTCCACCGTGATTAAACAAACTCGTCTCGATTTGTTGGTTTTTTGAATCAGAAACAGGAGAATGAAACAAAAATGGAAATGACAATTATCGTCAAACGGACGTATTGATTTGGATTAAGGGGCTTCTCAATGGTCGAGTGATTGTAATAATTGTAATCCGTCACTCCCCAAGGGTATATATGGGTACTTGCGAAAAAAATGGCCCACCACTCCGTCTATATATTATTCATCAATAGTTTGATCCCGTTATATCTCTTTCTCATCAGACGAGTGGAAAAAAGATCAGTTAGGTCGAGGTTGGGGCCCTATTATAATGGAAGTGTTATTTATAATAGCATAACGAACTATAGTCTACAAATAAAGTGAAATATATTGTTTTATGCAAAATATTTGTGTTCGTAATTAACCTCAAATGTAAAGAAAAATAATGACAATTCTACAAAAATATAGGCGTTTTGTAAAACACGTTTATTAAACTAACTTAAAAATATTATTCAAAACGACAAAACGTCAAAATAATATATGCACAGCTAATTTGTTTTACAGGAGTCAGTAAAATTTTACTGAGTTTTGAACTACGGATCTTGCCCAGTAATTTCAACAGCAATATTTTATATTACCGAGGTTATCCTTGCATAAACGAAGATATGTCAAAATAGCATTAAAATCGGTAATAAAAGTAGTTTGTTTATGTAGACATAACTAGGTTAGTCAATGATAATAGATTTATTTTTGGAAAATATTTTACTGATTGGTAGTATATCTAATCAATGAACCATCGCATGAAATTATAAATACTGCTGGATAATTTCAGGGGTTTTGTGATAAATTCTTCTAGATTTTAAAGGAAATATGATAACTACTATGCTTTTCGATATTCATTTCGAATTATTACAGATACAAGACAGTCAGACAATGTGCCGTAAACGGCTTCTCCGTGAGCACGACAAATACCTCAGCCCGCAGTCGTTTACCGTTAGACGGCGTTACTACAACAATGTGAAAACAGGTTGTTTTAAAAGACACGAGCAGGCTCCTTATAACTAAATTACCATGCACCGATGATAGTGTTCGGTGGCTGGATCAATTGGATGTTCTCCGGGTTCATGACGTCAGAAAGTTCCTACTGTTCCGCTGACGTGGGGTAGGGGTATCGAATTATTGCCTTGCGTGGGAACATCGCGTCGTGGTACCTTTTGAACATGTTCGGCCTATGAAGCATCTACACACTGGTTCTGGGGAGAACAAAGAGTCACTGATCAGAGGCAAAAACTATGCAAGACCATATGTCCAGAAAGCAGCGGTAACCTTGCCATAGATCCCATAGCCTCCTTGAAAGCAGAGTGGGCACTCAAAATCACCTGCCAGAATGCTCTGATGAACTTTGAAACCAGGATGCTGATGGCGGGTGATGGCCAGACCCCGTCAGATGCCAGCCAGGAAGCAGGAGAAAACAGGGAGGCAGGAATCGAAGCTAAAATAAAATAAAGTTATTTTTATTCGTTGGCGATTATTTTGCACTTTAGACTTGAGACGTTAGAAACTTGTACTTTGACGATTTTTTTCAAAATGGTAAATAAACAACAAAGTATGCTCTACAATAGCGTTCAGTATTTTCGAGTCAGTAGGGGTAATGTGTTTTACCGGCGGTGCTGTGATGATTTGTACCGGCTTTTTGTGCAGTTCAGCAATTTGCAAGTTTAATGATTTGTTCAGTAAAAATAAGTAAACGTCAGAACGATAAGCATAATTTTTACCGAAACTCGGAAATTTATTACAGACAATCATTGGAGGTCAACTAAAATAACAGTATTTCAGTAACAAAGAAAGAAATTTTTTGCAGTTGAAACTCGATAAACAAAATACCGAACGTTGCGTGCAATGTTTAAATCCGCCTATCATGAAGTTGATGGAACAACAAACGTAATGAGTTGAATTCAACAAAAAATGTTTAGCAAGCCCTGAGATAACCAAACAAGTTTGTCGAATTTGACCCTATATTTTATAAAGTTTACAATTTATTTCTGTGCGTGCATAGAAGAGGAACCCCCTCACAAAAAATAACAACTAGAGTTCCCTCTCTACACCACGGCAGGCTACTGACTGATAATTCTGCCATGGCAGCTGCAGTTCCTCTTTACTATTCAACAATAGGTATATACAATACATCCATAACAATGTTTCTTAATCTATGCCAAAGTGCAATTACCTTCCCCATTTAACCGGTGCCCGCTTCCCATCCATCTTCGATCTGCAATGAAGCATCTTTTTCCTGACTTCCAACACTCCTCCTTAGTGTACACGCTTACTCGCAACTCTCCTGGCTCCTCCTTACACTTTCGAGCCTCCCGTTCAGAGCTCCTCTTCGCTGAACAATTCCTCCTGGCCAAATCCGTTTGCCCACGTACAAATGGCCTCTATCAACTGGCGCACACCTTTCCCTGTTGAGTAGCTCTACAGATAATTCCGACGCTCCTCTCGAACTCCTGCTGACCGTAGCCAGCCTCCTACCGAACGTTCCCAGCCTCCTGATGAATTCCGTCCGGCGCTTCTTAAGACTTACGTGGCTGATCCGCGCAGTCACTGCGCCACGCGACCCATGTGGCCGATCCATGACGTCCCACTGCGATAACGTCGACGGCAATAACATCCCACTAAGATGGAGAACGGGAATCGTTCCTGGGCCCATAACCTGTTGGCCATAAAGGAACCCCTCACAAAAAGATAAAAACTAGAGTTCCCTCTCTACACCACGGCAGGCTACTGACTGATAGTTCTGCCAGCAGCACGGTTCTCTTTATTCAGCAATGGGGCGCGCCAGCACATCCGTAACAATATTTCTTAATCTATATCAAAGAGCAACCACTAACCGGTGCCCGCTTCTTATCCGTCGCGATCTACAGCGAAGCGTCATAAAAAAGATGTTTTAGTTACCGATAAAGATTGTCGGCTTCGGTTCCCTTTGTACTGCTGTCCGAAACATGTGTGGTACGCACCTGTCAAATCGTATGGATTTTCCTTCTTTGACATTTAGGGTTGCAGCCAGAGTAGACGCGAAGTGCGAAGCGAAGCAGAAAGCATCCATACGATTTGACAGCTCCGCCAATATTGATTATTATTCCTTTGTGTGCAATTTTCGCGCCGCGTCACGCCAGACGCGTCTACTCTGGCAGGCTTTTGTAGCTCCCCTATCCTCGCCAGCAAAAGATGTTCCAGTTGGCGACAATCTTTATCTAGTAACTAAAATATCTTTTGTCGCTTTTTGTTACCTGATGTTCAACACATTCGGCGTATGGGCTCATCCGAGAAGCTGTAGCCCATCAAATGAGGGATTGTTGAAAAATTTCGTCCATCGTTTTTCAGCATTTTAACCCCTCTCCCCCTCCTGTCACAAACTGCTCACAAATCATTGACTCCCCCCTCCCCCTGTGTCGCTTTGTGTGTCATTTTTATTTTGGTGATTATTTTGGTTTTTTTACATACACTATTTTTACAATAACACCAATGGGGGTGCCCGCATAACCCGTAACATGTTATATATGGTCAGAAGAATCATTATTACGATGTAAAGATGTAAGCTTCACAGTTTACGTTTGGGGTTATCGAATACTTTTCCGATCGATTCAATCACCAACTGCTCGACATCATCACTAGTATCAACATATAACATGTTGTCTCAAAATGTTCTTTATTTCACTGCATTATATGTCAACATATTATTGCGCATAAATCCCAAAATTTGATTCCCCGGGGATGCACCTTTGGGTTTCCGCGTCGAGCATTATGCGCCAGACTCGGTGACAAGAAGATAGTTTTCAAGTTGACATCTCTGATTTTTGACAACTGATGTTGATTGGTTGTGTGAGTGTACCGGTGTCAAAAATGAGAGCTTTCAACTGAAAAATTTAATTGTCAAATGCACATTTTGACAGCAATATAGATGAATGAGTGAATAAAATGTACGGAAATGCTATATCCCTTGGAAACGATGGCTGACGAACAAGTGCCAATGGTTTCAGTATTGACGAAACGAAAAGTTTCAATGCAAAAAGCAATATCATGCACTGTTGAGCGAAAATTTTGCACACATGAAAACAAGACGATTTTTTATATGGTGACATAACTTAACAACCCATTCAACATATTGTTATTTGTCAAATAGCAATACACAGAAGCTATTAAAAACTTTATATAAGATTGTTTCATTTTCAGTTGTCAACAGTAAAGGATACTATTGTCGACCGCACGGGAAAATATCCATGTACAGTTTGGCAATTATGCGAATATTCACGTGGCGCTTGGTATTTGGTGTGTTTATTGTATTCCTGGTATATATACTGAAGCGTTTACCAGCTAGTATATCTCTGAAGGGAAATCAAACTTACGGTACCTTAGGCCAATACACACCTCGATTCTGATGTGTATTCATTGCGCCGTTCCTAGAATACCACGCCTATAGATAGTGGAATATATAGATGAGCGAGGCGAAATCCTCTATCTCCAAACGAACTGTCAAACGTGTCTCCAAACGAGCATGACGTCACGATTTCAATGGAAACGTTAAGAGCCTGTGACGTCATACACTGCCATAAAAAACTTCAGGGTTTCGTTAGCACTTTATAGAAATTATTACAAGGAAACACTTTGAAAATCATAAGGTTACCTTCCTGGTGCTGAATGAACTTTAAGATGAACCTGAACTCATAGTTAGTGTTTATGTTTTCTCTTGAAATTTATATGAGTTTCATTAGACAACCTTACAAATTTTATAAGCATGCCTAATGAAATTCACTTAATCGCAATTTGATTTCAGTTTTATAAATAGATTAACCATTTTTTTTTGCAAATACGAAAAAATAATACTAAACATATTTCATATTTTGTAAACAGAATAAAAACTCTATTATTCAGTCATACTCCTAATAAGTGTAAATACGAAATATAAATTAGTGCCTAGCAGATTTTGAACATGACAGATATTTTCCCAGCATCCTGCAAATGGGACGAAGTTCTTGTAACAGACACTCCAGACCAAGATGTAACAGTACACGTAAAAAATTAACCTTATATGTTATGGCAAAAAACCATTCGAAAATGGTAATACTCTTCATTGTGCCACCCTAATACGTGCAAGTCCCATATCAAAAAGCTAATAACATTCATAAGTTAAAAGTAACGCCAGTTTCCGAATGTCTGTGACTAATGCGATGTATAAGTTTTTTTCTTATACATGTCATTAAACGCCTAACTTTGGCAAAAAAGTAATAGAAATATTAATAATAAAGCAACATTAAATTTTTTTACGTGTAGTAAATTGCTCCAACCTGTCAAGTTTGTGGAAGAGAAGACGGCGGGGTGAAAATTCACTTTCAATTACCAAGCAACGAAAACAAACTGGCTGGCTCTTCGCCACTAAAATCCAAGATAAACAGAATCGTGAATTTAGCGAATTGGAACACCTGGTAGTCCTTTTTTCATCTTTTCGAGACGTTATTGTAGATCCAGTTGAAAACCGATCTGAGCTCTCACGTACCATTGCTTTTCACCCATTTCCGGATGTCGCAACTGAGAATAAAAACTCTACGTATTCAGTCATACTCCCTAATAAATGTAAATACGAAATATAATTAATTGCACCTTAGATTTTGTAAACGAATATTTTCCCAGCGTCCTACAAATAAGTTCGGTTCTTGTAACTGAACCTCCAGACCAAGATGTAGCAGTACACGTAAAAAATAACCTTATATATGTTATGGCAAAAAACCGACCGAAAATAATTATACTCTTCCATTATGCCACCTAATGAATGATCCCTTATCAAAAAGCTACATGCATTCATAAGTTAAAAAGAAATGTATAAGTTTCCGAGTATATGTGACTAATGCGATCTATAGGAAGTTTTTTCTTGCTGCATATCATTAAGCGCCTGCTTCGGCAAAAAAGTATTAGAAATAATAATAATAAACAACATTTAATTTGTTTACATTAAGTAGGTGCTGCTCCAACCTGTCAAGTTTGTGGAAGAGAAGACGGCGGGGAGTGAAAATTCACTTTCAGTGCCAAATAAAAACAAACTGGCTTGGCTCTTCCATACTAAAATCCAAAATCAGCTGAATCGTGAATTTTGGCAGATTTGAACACTTCGTGGTGTATTCATCTTGCTCCAGACGTTATTATAGATCCAGTTGAAAACCGATCTGAGCTCTCACGACCATCACTTTTCACCCATTTCCGGATGTCGCAACTGCTTCGCGAGTAGTGCGCGATATGTCATAGCCGTGCGCCATCATGCGCACCATTCGCGATGCACCCGACATTCGGAAATGGGAGAAAATGCGATTGATGCAGGCTCAGTTCAAGTTCAACAGGATCTAATAATGAGTTAAGTTATAATAGGCATATTTGTAAATTGGTTTGTAAAGCTAAAATACGCAAAAGTTAAGCAAATAAATTGAGCCAGTAACTTGGCAGTTGAATATATATACCAGAGAAGTTGAACACTTCTTTGTTTCACTTATCCAATTTAAACTTAACATTACACTATAGAAAATGCTTTATTAAACATTGGATAAATTACTCATTTGTCTACTACATATATGATTGATATTATATATACAACGGAAGGCACTGCTACATTTCTGATTAAGAAATCTTAATCATCTCACACAAAATGCAATGCGTGTTGATGTTTACTTAACGTATGAGTCCTACTCATTATTTTTTAAAGAAAAGATTGATTTAAATTCACCACTGAATATTGATAAGGGGCGCGCCTTCAATCGGATTGCTCTCTGTAAAAGGTCTAAATAGCGGGACCTTGTCATGGTGCTCTTGAGAAAACAAAACAACAACTGTATCGAAACCGATACTGCATTGCTTATCAATAGTAATGAAGTAATTCGACATGCACTTAAACACTAAGGATACGGGTAATGCTACAATAGATCTAATAACAGGTCGCAGTGGCACACCCGAACAGGAAAAAAATCGTTTTATCACAAGTGAAAGCTCAAAAAGCTAAAAGCTCAAAATAATCTTCTTATCAGATATAATTAAGTTTCAGTGAAATATTCGATTTTATGGGTCCCGTGCCCCAGCTTAACTCCGCAAGTGACTAGACACGTTTTCAATCTTGTGAGGTGACCTGTACTTTCTGAAAGAAAGGCCACTCATTTGATTTCGGAAGTTACAACGCTATACAACAATAATAACGTAATATTAGTGTTTTGCTTAACTGTAATCATTGACGGGTAAAATTAAGTCCATGCCATCTGTACAAAAACTGAAGCGAGTTATTAATATTAGAACGGATACCTATTCAGTCATACATGATTACGTGAGCAAATTTGCTCCATTACGACACTTTTCACACACCTTTCTGCTTGAAAATATCAAAACGTCATCAACCAAACCTA
>NW_026942183.1:0-13020 GCF_024139115.2 Armigeres subalbatus
CCATTGGAAGCACCACAACCGCTGCACTAGGCACGGTGCCCCCAAATCAGAGAAACGACTGGTATGACGGCGTATGTGAGCATTGCTGCAACTCCGCACAAGGGCGAACAAGGTACGATACAAACGGGCGCGGAACAGACAGAACTAGATTTTCGAGGGGGAAAGCGCCAGCAGGAAGATCGAGACCGTGAAGAGACGGAGCAACTGTACCGCGCTAATAACGCACAAAAGTTCTATGAGAAGTTAAACCGTTCACGTAAGGGCCACGTGCCACAGCCCGATATGTGTAAGGACATAAACGGGAACCTTCTTACAAACGAGCGTGAGGTGATCCAAAGGTGGCGGCAGCACTACGAAGAGCACCTGAATGGTGATGTGGCAGACGACGGTGGCGGTATGGTAATGATGCTAGGAGCACGCGCGCAGGACATGCGGCTCGAATCTCCAGGAAATCCAGGAGAAGATCGGCCGGCTAAAAACAACAAAGCGAATGTCGCAAGAGAGAAGTCCAGCCCAACAATTGAAATTGAATAAGCTAGTTTTTTGGCTGAATTTGGTTGAATAAGTGCTATATCAGCTTCCAATGTTTGTTAGGAGAAGATTTATTTACGGTTTACAATGCAGAATGCAGGTTCTCATTGTTTCCTGGCTTTCAGAGGTGATAAACTACAAAGAAACCCCCTGCTTGTCACTTTTATTCAAAAGAGGGGAAGTCGGTGAAGAAATCCTTACTTGCGACATTCGCCCTTGCTCCAGATAGAGCTTGGATTGTTTGTTGGTAAGTCCGAAAATTGTTTGGCCCAATATACTACATTTGGCTGAAGCCCATCTAGTCCAAAATTACTTTGCCTAATAGTTGAAAAACAGTTGACAGTTGAATAGCTCAATTACCCGAAAGCGTCATTTGGCCGTAATAAGCACCGACCGAAAGTGTCGTTCGGCTGAATTGGTCATTTGGCAGAAAATGCAGAATATTTGTTTTGCAGAAAGAACATTTTCAGCCAATTTGGCTAGAAGACTTTTGGAAAGGTGTTTGGCCGAATATGTAATTTGGCTGAACAAACTATTAAGCCAAAACCCAAACGGCCAACAATTTTATTTAGCTGAAATAGACATACGGCCGAAAATGTCACTCAGTCGACTTGACCAAAAAGTTGTTTGACTGTAATGGTCTTTTGGCAGAAAGGCTATTTGGTCAAAAAAGTTATTTGGCTAAACGGGTGGATATTTTTGACCATATTACCGTTCAGTAATTAACATTTTCGATCAAATGACCCTTTCTGTTGAAATCTAATTTTGTTTTGTTGATGTCTACATTTTGAATAATCGCTCGCGGAAAATCTTAAGAATTTTCTGTGTAAATTTCGAAGAAAACTCAACAGAAACTTTCGGGGATTTTCCGAACATTTTTCTTTAGAAACTGAAACAATTTTCCTTGGAAATTCCACAGTGCTTCCTTGGAAATTCAAAAGAATTATCAAAACTTCAAAGTAGTTGCCATTGAAAGTCCGAAAATAATTTTCAAATTAATATTTTGGAGAAGCTCAAAGAATTTTCGAGAGTTCATCAGATTTTTCCGACGAAATTCAAAAGATTCTCCCGTTGAAGTCTTGAAAACACCAGAAAAAAGAAAAAAAGGAAAATAACCTTAAAAACAAACGTTAAAAATTTCCACGGCGATTCACGCCGCTGCCGCCGCCGCCGACCAAATTTCTGACAAACGCCGCCGCCGACGATTTTCGGACCGGCGCACGCCTCTATGTTTGGGTCACAATGACGAACCCGTCCACCCCTACGAAATTGTTCGTCTCACTCCCACATCGCAAGTCACTGATTGGTCGCACTGGGGAACATGCGTCTCCACCACGCCGGCTCAATTCCATCTCTCTGTGAAGGAAAGAACCGGCCTAAATGGCCGAAAAGGAAAACGCCGTAATTTCCAAAATTTCCAAAATTTTATGCCGTTGACTAGCACTAATTGAATTGGACTCGGGACTAGTCATCAACACATTTTGATGAGCTTGATGAACGTATACTACATGATCGATTAGAACAAAATAGCTCAATACCATAAAATCGTTATTGCACAGAGAACTAATTAATTGAATCATGGGATTTGCTTCCAAACTCAATGTCCGTCCACAGTCCGAGAGCTCCAGTATTCTAAATGGTCGATAACGGCGTTGGCTACGCCCTAACGGTCAATCGGGGATTTGAAGGAATTGATGGTGCAATCGCTCGCCCACCTCAAGCCGAGAACACCTCTGCACTCGCCACGAGCTCATGCGGCATTTTATTTGAAACTGGGGGTTAGATTCTATGACAGAGGTTCGTCTTTATTAATGGTCATCGACTTTCTCCAGAACTGGATAAGATTCACCCAATACTCCTTACCTGTTCCTTACAAACCACCGACTATGCCACACCCAATTAAGATTTTTCCTGATCCAACCATGATGATAGTGGTTCCAAACATCAATCAACCAGAGTTGAATTTGATTGTCCTAACTATGACCTGTAGTGAGATCAACTACCGATAGACCCACTCTAGGGGAAGATCCATAAAGTACGTCACGCGATTTTTGAACCCTCCCTCCCCTTCGTCACACTTTTTGTATTAAACTTGAAAAAATAAATGTATAACTCGTCACGCTGCTCGGAACCCCCACTCCCCCTTAGAAGCGTGATATACTTTGTGGATGGCCCCTAGAGAGTTTTTCTTAATCCGAACAGTTCCAAAAGCGAGGAAGGGGGAAAGTAAATACGAGATAAGAGATGAGAGAGAAGGGAGATTAGATAAAGGAAAAGGGAGGAGAGAAAAATGTAGGAAGATGAAGAAAGAGGAATAAGGAAGAAGGAAAAAAGAAGGGAGAAGAAATGAAAGGAAGGAGAAAGAAAGAAGATGAAAAAAAGAAGAAGCAAGAAAGAAGAAAGAAGGAATTAGGAAGAAAGAAGAAATAAGGAAGAAAGTGGAAATAAGGATGAAAGAATGAAGAAGAAGGTACAATGAGAAGGGAGAAGGAAAAAGGGAGAAATAAAAAAATCAAAGGAGAAATAAAATAATAACAGAAGAAGAAAGAAGAAAGAATAAAGTAAGAAGACAGAGAAAGGAAAGCGTAGGAACAAATAAGTAATAAATAGGAAGGAAGAAAAAAGGATGAAGATGGAAAAAGGAAGAAAGAAGAAAGAAAGGAGAAACAAAAAAAGGTGAAATTTCATACACTTCCGAACAACATTTTGTTGTCGTATTATTTTGCCAGAATACGCATTTCGGACGAGGATTCAGAATAGCATAGCATCAAAACCTTGCACGTAATCGTAGATGGATCTGCAGAGATAAACATATCCCGGGTCATTGTAAATCTGCCACAATCTACAACTCAGCGGACCCGATTTTCTCCACACACCTGGCCGCGTACTTTCAAGTGTTTTTATTTTATAATAGTCCTATCATCTGCTTAAGAAAGCACTCGGAACCGAAACAGCTTTCACAGATGAAGGAGAGAAAAAAGAATGGCCAATATATATTTAATTGTTTGAGTTATTTTGAATTATATGATGGATATAGTGAATGTATGATTAAATATATGCATGAGTGCTATCCACCGATACAATTTCAATAGAAAACAAAACTATAAAAAAAACAAAAACAAAAAAATATGCAACAATATTGTTTTGATCTTACCAAATTCCGTCTGAGGCACGATGAAAACCTTACCTAGATATTTTCTAGATAGCAGGGAAGTGCGGAAAAGTGGATATCAAAGTTCAGGAAGTTTATGAAAGCGATCTTGCAATATTAAAACTTGATAAATAATCCAAACCCGTTTGCATGGTGCCATCATCGCATCTAAAAGCCTGAAGAAACATGTTGTTTTAAAGTCTTTTAAAATAATCAGATGGCTAATCGTGTTCACTACAGACACCTTAAAAAATAGGAAGAAATAAAGAGGAAGAAAGTACGTAAAAGGAAAATGGAGGTCTATTTCAACCCTTTTTCTCTTTCGACCTTTCGTGTCATTTAAATTTAGTCCCTTTCGAGAGACGAAACTCGCTGGACCTTTTGTCCTTTCCGATCCTCATCGATCTTTTGTTTTTCGGCCTTTTGTCTTTCTACGTTTTATCCCTAACCCGAATTTTATTGTTTCAAAGGGATCTAGTTGTGTGTAGATTCATAAACAAATATTTTTTAGTTTTTACTTAGGCCGATACAAATATTGAATTTCAATTTTCCAAAAATATTGAGGGGGCAAAACAAATTTTTTTTTTAAATTATTTTTCAATTTTGAGCATTTTGCATCACTGTTTACAGACCAGACACTTGTCTCCAAGAGTATTCAAAGTGAAAATTCGAGCATATATCTTTATTAACATGAATATTCTATATCATATCAGGTCACGAATATAAAGGGCACTCTTGCGATTTCGATTTCGATTTCGATACGATTTCGAACATCTATTGTTATCGATATTTGGTATTTATTAGTTGCTCGGTACACGATATAGCGTTTCGTCATCACCAGCCAAATCTGAGTCGTCTAGGTATTTCAAGGCAATAAACTGTCAAAACAGCTCAAAGTATGGTACATGGTCAATCGCACCCACCAAGATCTTATCGATTACGTTGAGAAATAACAGTGGAGATAAAATGCATCCTTGCCTCACATCAGCGACTTTCTGAATGGGGTCAGTTAAAGCTACGCCCTATCTGAAAATCATTTGCATCAATGGGCGCTACACGGATGTTCGTGATTCGGGCAATATCAATTCCTTCCGTGGGGTCTCCAGTAGTATTGCGTTGCCAATCCGTAGATAGCGAGTTCGATTCTCGGTCCGGTCTAGGAAGTTTTCGGGTTGGAAACTTTCTCGACACCCTGGGCATAGTGTATCCATTGTATTTGCCACCCAAGATACAATGGCGGACATAGAAAAGCTTTTAATTAATATGCTATAAGAATACTAAGCTGAAAACCAGGCCAAGTTCCAAATTCCAGTTGGAATGTAGAACCATTGAAGAAGCCTTCCGTAGTTAATGAACAGCAAATAAAGAGACCCTTCCACCTTGTTGACCTGCTCCAGAATGATGCGGAGCGGAGCAAAATATTGCATAATAGTTGCTTCTACATTCGCACAGACAACATAGGGTAAGCCGTGAACACCTCCGCCGGAAGCCGATCGAACTTGGGTGCCTCTTTAGATTTTATGAATCAGATGGCTGCTTTTTGAAGAACCCTCGCTGAGACTTGAAGAAGCTGTTCAAAGTGCTCGAACCAACATTTCAGCTGTCTGGTTCTTCCCGTTTCTCTGCCTCTGCTACTCTACGCTTCTAAATCTTCCGTCGGGTAACATCTGTAATCCATTCTTTTCGTTTAGTGCGCAGCTCACCCAAGTTGTTCTCGCCGGTTTCGATAGCAGCATTCTTCACTGCCCACTTCTCTTCTACGCTGCTACATTTCAGCACATGCACTACCCGAGTTCCAAGTTCTTCAACGAACGATCTCTTCAGTATTCACAGCTGGATCTTCTAGTCGGTCTATGTTAATTCATTGCCAAAGCCTCACCTCCAACCTCTGAATCCAAGCAATGCGTTGTCGAATCTAGAAGATGATAGCCAAATTCACGATTCAGTGCATCTTGGTTTTTAGTATTGACTCTTCCGAGTTTGTTTGCAATGAAATGATTTCACCCCCGCCATCTTCTCTTCCATGAATTTGCAAGATTAACCCAGTTGTGTATTCATCTTAATCCTGCCAAAAAAAAAGCGGCTCCTGAGAAGTAAGTCAAACGCTACTGGCTGTAGCCGGGAGAAGCGGTGCGGATAGACTCCCCAGCCGACAATTCAATGGGCGGAAAACTGTAACAACCGGCGATAATAGCCTCCTTTACGATATTTCACGACATCTGATTGGAGCAAGGGCAAATTGGTGGATGCCAGAGAAAGACGCAACATATTAGTCACTCACCGATCCATTGTATCAGCTTGAACGTTGTTTCGACCACTTGAACAACTTCTTCAAGTTTTGATGACTTATCCTAATTCGTATATAGGGATGACACCCGGCAGGATTCCGCCCCGGATGATAATGTGAGAGCTATACTATTATGCCTTGCATCATGCTGGAGCAAGTCAATGAATTTCAAGAGTCCCTTTATTTGGTACTGATTGACTTCGGATCGTCTGAATCACAAGAAAACTTTGGGCATCCATAGAAGCAAGGGAGGTCTAGATAAAACCCAGAGTCCTGTACAATGGAGTCGCCAGAGTGAGGCAAGGATAGATGTATTATATTTCTGTTGTTGTTGCTCATCGTAATCGACGAAACCAAGGGCCTAGTAGCCCACCACCACATAGCAATCGTACGACCTCGACTCAGATTATGATACTGCTCTACCAACGCAACAACGCTCTACCACGAACAGAAAACTGAATAACCTGGTCTTACGCTCCTACTCATCAACGTCAGCAAGACCAAATCGTTGGGTATGAACAACTCCAATTCCACGGTAGCCGGGCAAACAGTGAAGAAGGTCGAAATGCCAAGCTATGGACCAAGATCAACATAGAACATGGAGATAAAATCGATTCAGACAATACACCAAACCTCGAATACTCAATTCTAACGTGAAATCTGTTATGTTATGTTATATGGAAATGTTATACGCCAGTGAGACTTGGTGCGTATTAGCAGATATCACATAGATTTGTAAGTATTCATCACGTTTTACAGCTCGAGCCTGCTAGCCTCACAACTGGATCCCGAATGCTGAGCCCCATCGACAACGCCATCAAAATCCAATGTAAACAGCAGCTCCACAGTGTAGGCCAGACACACGCCACGTGAGATTTTATTTATTATCAAACTAAGGCCGGAGTGGCCTGTGCTGCACATAAAAGTCTTCTCCATTCAGCTCGGTCCAATGGCTGCACTTCGCCAACCACGCAGTCTGCGGAGGGTCAGCAAATCGTCCTCCACCTGATCGATCCACCTTGCCCGCTGTGCACCTCGCCTTCTTGTGCCCGTCGGATCGTTGTCGAGAACCATTTTCACCGGATTACTGTCCGATATTCTGGCTACGTGCCCGGCCCACTGCAGTCTTCCGACTTTCGTGGTATGGACGATGGATGGTTCTCCCAACAGCTGATGCAACTCGTGGTTCATTCGCCTCCTCCACGTACCGTCCGCCGTCTGCACCCCACCATAAATGGTACGCAACACTTGCCTTTCAAAAACTCCCAGTGCGCGGTGGTTCTCCACGAGCATCGTCCAGGTCTCGTGTCTGTAGAGAACTACCGGTCTTGTAAGCGTTTTGTAGATAGTCAGTTTGGTACGGTGGCGAACTCTATTCGATCGGAGCGTCTTACGGAGTCCAAAGTACGTACGATTTCCAGCCACTATGCGCCTCCGAATTTCTCTGCTGGTAACGTTATCGGCGGTCACCAGTGAGCCCAAGTACACGAATTCTTCAACCACCTCGATTTCGTCACCACCGATAGAAACTCGGTGGCTCACATTGACCTCTCTTGAGCCTCTTCCTATCATGTACTTCGTCTTCGACGTGTTGATGACTAGTGAAATCCGTTTAGCTTCGCTTTTCAGTTTTATGTAGGCTTCCTCCATCCTCTCAAAGTTTCGTGCCATGATATCAATGTCGTCGGCGAAACCAAATAACTGGACGGACTTCGTGAAAATCGTACCACTCGTGTCAATCCCTGCCCTTCGTATTACTCCCTCCAAAGCGATGTTTCAAAGTGACTCGAGAATGCTCCTGAAACTTGAACTACGCACATCACCCGATCCATCGTCGCCTTGATCAACCGTATCAGTTTATCCGGAAATCCGTTTTCGTGCATTAGCTGCCATAGCTGGTCCCGATCGATTGTATCATATGCGGCTTTGAAGTCGATAAATAGATGTGTGGGCACGTTGTATTCGCGGCATTTCTGCAATACCTGACGTATGGCGAACACCTGGTCTGTGGTAGAGCGTTCACCCGTAAATCCCGCCTGGTACTGCCCTACGAACTCTCTTGCATTTGGTGTTAGTTGACGGCATAAAATTTGGGAAAATACCTTGTAGGCAGTGTTCAGCAATGTGGTTGCGCGGTAGTTGCTACAATCTAGCTTATCGCCCTTTTTGTAGATGGGACACACGACACCTTCCATACACTCCTGCGGAACCTCAGAACCTCATCCTCCCAAACGTTGGTAATCACCCAGTGCAGCGCTCTAGCCAGTGCCTCAACACCGTGTTTAAACAGCTCTCCTGGTAGTTGGTCAACTCCAGGGGCTTTGTTGTTTTTCAGCCGGCCGATCTCCTCCTGGATTTTCTGGAGATTCGGAGCCGGAAGTCGCATGTCCTGCCCGCGTGCTCCTTGGTTCATTACCATACCGCCACCGTTGTCTGCCATATCGCCATTCAGGTGCTCTTCGTAGTGCTGCTGCCATCTTTGGATCACCTCACGCTCGTTTATAAGAAGGTTCCCGTTTATATCCTTACACATATCGGGCTGTGGCACGTGGCCCTTACGTGAACGGTTCAACTTCTCATAGAACTTTCGTGCGTTATTAGCGCGGTACAGTTCCTCCGTCTCTTCACGGTCTCGATCTTCCTGCTGGCGCTTTTTCCTCCGGAAAATCGAGTTTTGTCTGTTCCGCGCCCGTTTGTATCGTGTCTCGTTTGCCCTCGTGCGGTGTTGCAGCAATCTCGCCCATGTTGCATTCTTCTCCTCAACTAACAGCTCACATTTACCATCATACCAGTCGTTTCTCTGATCCGGAGCCACCGTACCTAGTGCAGCGGTTGCGGTGCCTCCAATGGCGGATCGAATATCTCTCCAGCCATCTTCAAGAGATGCTGCGCCTAGCTGCTCTTCCGTTGGGAGTGCCACTTCCAGTTGCTGCGCGTAGTCTTGGGCTAGTCTACCGTCTTGTAGCCGCCCAATGTTTAGCTGCGGCGGACGCCTCCGACGCGTGTTGATCACCGTCGAGAGTTTTGAGCGCAGACATACTGCAACGAGGTAGTGATCGGATTCAATATTCGCACTGCGGTAAGTGCGTACGTTCGTGAGAACGTGGCCGATTTGGTTTTCCGTTACTTGATTAGGTGATTTCCATGTGGCCTTGTGGATATTCTTGCGGGGGAAGAAAGTGCTTCGGACTACCATTCCGCGGGAGGCTGGAAAGTTTATGCATCGTTGTTGGGCCTGCGCAAACCTCCTGTCTCGTCGGAGGGCCGTCGTGTCAGGTCTGTTTAGCGTCCTATCTAACACCAGAACTTGGGCTTGTGCACTTTGAGCGGCATACGGTCGCTATGGCGGAGCTTACTTGCGGATTCATGCAGCTTTTTATAGAGGTTTAACAGGGCCCACATCCTAGGCAGGCACCACAACTCGCAGATGGCCTGGGCTTCTGCGTCTGATCGTCAAGCCCTTGGACATAGTCCCTGCTGCCCCCAAAGCCACGTAAAAGCGAAGACAAAATCTACAAGCAAGCGCTGGACAGGAATCCAGCAGGACATCGCAGAATAGGCAGACCTGAGATATTCTGGCGACGAAAGTCTAACAGAGAAATAAACGAAGTCGAAAGGAATCAGACTTGGGCCCAAGTCAAGAGTGGAGAAAGAAGGAAACCAATCCCAGTTTTTTTTTAATCTTTTTTTAAGTGATTTTTCTTAATATCTAAAGAGTTCATCACTGAACCAATCCCAGTGCCGTATAGCCTATGTATTGTGTAACAATACCCATCGTTATTTTTACAAAGTATTAGTTTGTTTTTAAACTTGTTTAGATGAATGTTTTATTTTTCATAAAATAAGTGGAACTGTAACTCTCAAAAAGCAAGGTTGTTTTCATTGTATCGTTCCTTTGCTTGGAGTAAGGTATTAAAAGGCGAATCTGCAACCAGACACCTGAGAAGGCATCTCATATTGTGTGGGGGGTTGAGAAGCGCCCAGAAGCACACCAGCCCTTTTACAAAAAGAAAAACTAAAATTTCTGCAAAATTAAGTTCCAGTATTTTCTTATTAACATAAAATTTTGTGTTAAATTCACTACTGGATAAATATTGTAACAATTCATATTCATATTATTTGCTTTCTCTAAACGTTCTTTGCTATCATTTGCCATTAATATCTAAAAAAAATGCATAGAAGAATTGAATTTTGAACTTTTTTCGTTTTCATGTTATTTTTTTATCCCCCGCCCCCTCGTACCTTCCAAGAGCTGAAGAGCTGCCGGACATTAAATTAATTTAATATTTGTATCGGCCTTATTACTTATGGGTGCAGGTTAACGAACGAATTGGTGCTGTACTACTTCGATTCGCATTGCTGTTAGAAAGGAGCCCATACCACTAACTATCCCAATAATTATGTCATCAACGCGAAGTTAAGTTATTGAAGCATTCAATAATATCGGAGTGCTTTGCTATGCAGGTTTTATGTTGTTGTGAACATTTTCACCCCTGCGTCCAGTATCTAAATCTATAGTCCCTTCTCCGCTTTTGTGTATGCCATTATACTGAATTGATAAATAATAAATATTAAAATAACAAAGTTTGTGGTAATAAGGACATTTAAAGTGTTACTACTCAAAAACTTATAACGATATTTAATATTGATGATCCAAATAATAAGCCAACCGGACCACCATGAATGTGTTTCTATAGCCGTTTTTTGCCTTAATTGTACAGCAAAGGTACCGAAAGGCTATCGTTTCACTTCATTTTTGTGTGTGCAGTGCACCAAAGCTAAGGGAAACATTAGCCAGGGAAAAGCCTAGTTGATCACTATTGAATTTATTAAAGATTGACCATTGCGTTTAAAAATTATAAAGACAATTGTGTATCACACCATATGTACAAGGCTGTTGTCTTTGCTAAATGCAAGCAAGGCAGTATCACTGATGGGTGCATTAAATTGGGTTTTTATTTCGAAAATGAAAAATTACATCACGGATCTCGACTGCATAAGCGGTATATTCTTATTTCACTATTCTCTGTAGATGTTGTTGACCATGCATCTTAATGGAAGATTCGCTTTAATATTAGTTTGCCAATCGAAGTGATTTTCACGCCATTCAAGTGCAACCATTTCAACCGTTTTATGAACCCACCCGACTTTGAACGCCATTCAGAAGGCAACAATATCCTCCCTCACTCGATACCCGGTAGCTTCGTCTTCAAGTATTGATTTGGAGGAAATGCAATCCGATCCTGCCGGCTTTCGCGTTTCGTTTCATGAAAGGGAAAGAATGTTGCAAAGGCTGAAACCACTCGAGCGCTGAAGCCTCCCCTTCCGATGTCTGAACTGAACGCAGCAGTCAGAACGGAAAATTGAAATCGAAGTTGCGACCAACTGTGGAGCCTGAAATCGAACCCGAATCGTTGTTGTCGCCAGTCACCGACTGAATTTAAAAGAAGAGAAACTGCAATACGAGGACGTCATGTTTCTTTTCGTTCCGGTACCGTTTTCGAGATCAAAGCAGGAAAGATGATTGTTTTTCTAGCTGGCTGCTTCCATCACCTTTCTACAGTGGCATTCTCTCAGTGGGTGGTAAGTACAAGTGTGCAACCACAATCATACACACGTATAGGAAAGGTAGGTACGTGCGAAAATGGAATTCAATACGTCGTCGGTAGATGGTGCCACCCCACCCCACGGAAGAAAAGTGCAAGGTTATAAAGGGCTCGAAGTGAGGTTTGATGAAGCCGTCCTTTATGAAGGTGGTGTTTTCTGCTTGAACCGTTGAAGTTGCTCATTCGTTCGAGGAAAACGGTATCCATTTGCTCTTAATGCTTGTTCTCTGTTTTCTACATTTAGCCTTCGCAGAATGCCTCTACCATATAGAAGTAAACATACGATATGATGATGATGGGGATGTTGAGTTGCATAAACGGGTTGTCGAACAAAATAAACTGCACAAACTACTTGTTCTACTATGTCAAACATGAGCTTTGGAATTGCTAGGAATGGAAGAACTTCTGTGTATGAACGATCAAATATACAATAAATTTGATCAATCAGAAATAACATGGTAGAAGAATAATTATCGCCACAGATTATTCATGCAGATCAATTTTTTGAAAACATATTACAATTTCAGTTTGATGATTTCGTTTTGCTCTCGTCATGATGTCACAGTTAGCTGCTAGCGGTGACAGTAACATCAAAGCATACAAACCTGACAGGTCTTCAGTAATACTCCCCGCTCCTTCGGTTCACTGTTTATCGTTCTTTCGAGCAATCATTTAGAACTAGGAAAGGGATATTAATATTCATCCCCGTTTCTGTTCCGACTCCGTCTATCTCCGCAGAGCTACGCCGCCCGGTGATGCCTGTTTACAAGTAAACGAAGGAAATCGCAATAAAAATCGGTTCACTCTCTTCCCGCCTCCGACGACGAGGGCGGATGGTCCGGCGTTTATTCTGGGGAAGTGGAATGGAGAGTTCGTTCAGTACGTATACGTTGTGTGTATTTGGACGAAATTAAACTGTTCATAATTTATGAACCGAATCAATAGTCTGAGGGGAGTGTGTCTTGTAAATCTATTGCATGTCCATTAATATCTGATGACGCTTGGAGTTAATTGATCGGTGGTCGGCTCGCGGATAAAATACGCACGGAGCCGGAACTGCCCTAACAGGAAATTATCCAACAATTCCAAATTCGGCAACTTTTTGTGAAATCTTCGAAAGTCGAATGATCATTACGAATTGTTCGGCACACAAAACGTATTAACGGAATGAAGTAGGCAGCCTTAAAAGAGAAAGTAAAATGGGAGAGGTTATTGCACATGTTTTTCGTATAAGAACCCAGATTAATCCACCTAGCAGTGCCTCGTGCATTTTTAAACAATATTTGGGTTGATGATGATGATGATGATGATACTACCATCCATTGTGGCACGGGGGAAAGATCTCATTAAAAGAAGACAGGAACACCGTCTTCGACCAGAGGTCGTACAGACTGAACACTTAGCACCTAGACAACGGACAGGACATATAACACCCAGTGGACCGG